>NC_068366.1:50551678-50851678 GCF_020536995.1 Dreissena polymorpha | reverse complement strand
AAGATTGATGAAAATATCATCGGCGAACGTATCTCATCTTGTAATAAACCGATGTCAGACTCAGCAAATTCTGAAATACTATTCATATGTACAACACCTTATTTAATATGATTATACACAAATAAGAAAACGGACAACAATTTACCATCGATATCAGACCGAATGAGCTTAAACTTGAGATGCATATAATCAAGAGTCTTATATATCAATAGTCAACAGAAGACAGGTGTGACTGTCCATAAATTAAATCTTACTACTTCATAATAATGTGCTTTTAATATAGATTCGCAAAATAAAATATTATATTGAATTTCACGCTTAAAAGATTAAATAAAGTATTCTTAGAATGCCTTGTTTTGTGTACGTTTAAGTTTAAAAATAATACGATGATCTGTTTTTTCGGATTCAATTTTAACATCCCATAATCTCAAGCACTTTATACACATTCTTTATTCAAAAAGTATCGGTCCATCACAGCTATCAAATTGTCAAGCAGAATAATGATCAGTCCTATAAGTGTCCTCTCTTCATAATTATCTTAAAGCTGATTTTAGTTTTGAAAGCATGTTATATCGTACCGCCAACAAATGATATGTTAACGAAGTAGTTACTAAGGCTCCATTGATAGTTGTCGGCCATTTACCATTTAAAAGTACCCGTGGTACTCTGTAGTGTAGTACTTTGTACTCTGTGTATGAAAATTACGATTTAACGAACATGAACATACTTCGGTTAATATTTATTATATTTGCCGTACCCCGGGTACTTTGTAGTATAAACGGTAGTCTCAATTTGTCGTTGTCGGCTCGCGTCATGCTTAGTACCCCTGTTCCTCTTAAGTATACTAGAACGTAATCCGTGTACGGAACATGCGTTTAAGGAACCCTGTCATACTCCGGCATAATTTTTAGTATGTATACTTTTAGTACATTCTCCGTACACAAGGTACTTTGTGGTATACTTGGGGCAGTTTGTAGAAGAACCTGAGCCGAAAGCCGATCGAGCATTAATAAGTAATGCAGCAGTCACCACAAATAATAACAAGTAAGCGGAACAATATTACGACCATATAATAGATAAAAAGGTATATCGTGTTTTTTTCTGTCAAACAATCATAGTTCAAACACAAAGTAGAACAACACAATTTCATTATTTTATTCCGATGAAATATTTTCAAGACTCGAAACGTTTGTGTTACATGAGCAGTTTAAGGGCAGAGTTATACATACATTTCTGTTGCCGCGATATTTCAACTGATCATGACTTAAGTAAAATGAAAGACTCAAATAAAGTCCTTTAAAATATAAAATGATAATATGCAGATTAATCGCCACTGTTAACGTAAGTGATGATTGAATGGGATACAGACCCTTTGTAAGCATAGAGAGTCACTAATATCTGCCTGAACGTTTTTTGCCCGCTTGTGTTTTTACTGTTTCTTAAAATAAAAAACAAGCAATATGTTACCCAACTGATGTGTTTAACTTGTCATGGATACTTTTCCATTTATTAATGGAGTTCTTTAACAATGTGTTTTCGTTTTTATTACGTGAAGACGTTTCCATTAATGAATATATGGATATTTTTGTATCAATTCTCCTAAATGCTCTATTACGGTTCCATCATATTAAGTGCCTTTGAATAATTTTCAAGATGCGCTTATAAATAGAATAGTATTATTGTTTAGATTGAAGTATGTAACCAGTTAATATAAAGAAGTGAATCTCCAGCTGCTCCAGTAGTATTGTAGTATTGCATTCTAATAGTACACAAGTGCGTGGTCCTTTACCTATGGCAAGTGACCAATTGCCAAACCAGTACGGCACAATACGAAACAGCATACACACATAGTATAATAAAGCTTGAGACGGTCAATGCAAAACACTGGGGGTTTTCATTCGGTTTTAGAGCGCTCAACTTCACACTTGGCCCAGCGATATTCATGATACGTTTAATTGTAAATATAATTTAACCACCTAGCATTGCAACTAAATTTAAACAATAATAAAAGGGAATTAAAAGGCATTCAATTTAAGCAGTTTAAGGTAGGAAAAGTACTCGGAAAATAACTTGTTGGTTTATAGTGTTAAGTATGTTAATTATGTCATTTTTCGGATACTACAGTTAACGGTGTACCCAAAATGAAAATGTGTTAAGTTTCAGTTTCTGCCTAATTTGTATTACTTTACAATTGTTTGTACTTAAGTTGCATGTTAATATTATATTCAAAGGAGCACAACTTGACACAACTTAAATAATTCATTTGATGATGTTTTTCTAAACATGTTGTAACAAGTCTCTTTAAATGCACCTTTAAATAAATCCAGGTGGCTGTGTTATTGACAAGCATATTCTTATTTGCATTATTTAAATGTAGCATCCAACTGCATTATGATTATGATCTGAGATTGACTATATCATTACAGTTGTAAGTTCGATTTTATTAAATCAATAAATAATAAAATAATTTGTTGTTACGTGTAGGAATTTTTAAGATCGGTTTTTTTAAAATGTAACTATTGGATGATTTCTCAATCAAAAAGAGTACGTTTAAATTTGATTTAAATTAGCATGATCCAATTCACGTATATAGTATAGTATGTGCTACAATCACAGCTGTTGTCTCCGTGTCTTTATGCTTTATATAAATAGACAGAAACTAAGCCAATTCTGTGAATGTACTTGGTTGTGGATAACTGTTATACTGTACATTTATTTACTAAAAAATATTCATTCAATAGTAAATCAATGCTATTGTATCACTTACAGATTCAAACATTACTACCATTGTTACATACAATGTCATTATTGTTAGAAACCAGTAACACTACTCTCGTTCTTAATGTCTGAAGACTTCAAATATTATTGCTTGCCCCAAAACACAAACCTGCGACCATTGAAACCACGGTATCATATTAATTGTACAGATATATCGTATGATTGAAAAGTATTTTTTTATTAATATAGTTACATGTGATTTAATGTTACTGTTTACCTCTATCTGGCAGATTAAAATGAAAAAAGATAAACGTCATGTCTGCAATGGTTAGGAGTGAATATGCGATACATTCCTAGTTTTTACATCCATTTCTTTACGTTTTGTCAACTTTATGCTCATTTTATCGCAATGAACCGAATACGAAATGTTTAATTGCTGTTCAGAAATGAAAAACTGATTGCATCCATGCAGGCGGGAGTGTGTCGCACAGGTCTTGTGTCCTCGTAATTGGGATCGTTCAAACTGGAAGAGAGATTGTGATACTCGCAAACCACTGTTCCTCTATGTTTAACGTCCTGAAAACCGGAAGTAAAAGTGTCAAACGCAAAAGTGTTGTCCTCCGTTAAACCGGAAACGGAATTGCGTTACACAGGACTGTTGTCCTCATGACTTGAATCGTTCACTGCGGAAGTTTTTGTCATCATTGGTCTAGTACTCAGCTTGTTGTAGAAATATGGCGATGACTTGGACGCAGGGCTATTCGAGTTTATTGTGCTGGTGTACGTGTTTGTAGACGTTGCCATGCATGGCAAGATGGTGCGAATGAAGGCGTTTCGATACTTCTTTGACATGGCGTTGTACAGAATAGGGTTTATGGAGGAACTGACAAAGTACAGTACACCTGGAAAGACAGTGCGAACACAAGTATGTTTCGAGAATACTTTTTGAAATCATAATTTTGTTTAACATTCACATTGGTATTACAATATAAAACTACTCGAATTCATTTATTAGTGAAACACATATTTATTTTTTTTGGTAATGAAACAGCACGTTAAAGATGAAGATTGGTCACTTGCCAATTCATCTTATTTAAGCGTTTGATGCTTTGCCGTGTATGTGTGTGTATGAAGTAAACTTCAAAAAAATTATGATACGGATGTGCCATCTATAAAATAAATAGTTTTATTAAGTTCAGCTGCATGTCATTCTATGAGCATTCCATTTAAAACAAACCGTATAATATACAAATAGATGCAATAATTTAAAAGTTTTGAAAACAGGTACGGACATCTGTCAGTAATATATTTTAAAAATAAAAACAACGCTTCAGTTAAAAAATTAGGGCCTGAATTGTTTAACATTGCAGTTTGTAAAAGTGTCGAATAGTATCCTTTACGGACAACTTTCGTTACCCGTGCGGACTAAGAGAAAGTTTGAAGAGGGTCATCCGAACAGCATTTGTAAAATCATCATGAAGTACAACTAGAAGCACTAGACAAGACTATTTCAAAGGTTTTAAGCACTTTGTTTTTACGTAAACTTTGACGTTTGAGAAAAATTTAAAATATGCAAAATATAAAACAATAACTCTAATGTAAAACATTTCAAAACAAAAATATACACGTCAAATAAAACGTTATAACAGCCCGCGCAATACCAGATATCAGGAAGAGATGTGTCTGGATTGTCATAAGGAAAGGGGTCCATTCGTCTGATTTGATATATAACGTCATGAGCCGCTGCGCGTGAAAGGGGGCCCAGCACAAGAAAAATGCAACTACCACAGCAACTGCAATAAGAATAGCATATGTAACAAAGCTTGAAATAGCATATTCTTATTACGTTTAAAATAAATCTTCTGATAAATTTACTAGAGATTGTATAGTAAATTTATATTACATAAAACAAGTCGGGTAAGCATTTGGCACTCATTTTAATAATCACAAATCGCTCTTTAAGCCATAAAAATCATAAAATCAATTTGACACTTTAATTAAACAAGACTATGTTTTTCTATTATGATATTATACTTATGATAATGTTTGCTGGGTTACATTATTATTTAGTACTGAACAATGCACATTGATTTTCTTCTGTCTAGTCTTAACCTACCAGTATTGAACTATTGTAATTAACTTCTGAAACCATTGCAAAAACGACGTTAGTAAACCAATGACTATTGCAAACTCACCAAGCATCTTGATTACTGATTTCCGAGCCTGCACGACAGCGTTGTTTCTATCGTGGGGAACCGGGTTTGATTTACGTAGCTTCATTCCAATAAGAATGTACATAATTAAAATCACAGACATTGGATACACGAAGAACACAAATGTTGATATTTGGAAAAAGTATGTCATTGTCTCTCTATGTTCGTTGGGAACATTACAAATCAGCGAGTCAGGAATGGGCTCGCTGGATTCGTTTCGGTAGACGAAATAAAAGGTCCTTGTGTAAAGGGCGTAAGGGAATGCGCTAATGACAGCCACGATCCATTGAATTATTAACAGTTTAACGGCTCGGGTGGGATGATTGAGGACTTGCAAGGTCATTGGGTGACAAATAGCGAGGTATCTTTCGATCGTGAAGGCAGCGATGGTCAGCACCGATGCGTATGACGTCAGTTCCTGTATATAGGACTTAATAATACAAAACACTTGTCCCAGTCTCCACGGATATGCCTCCCAGTACGTGTAAAGCTCTGGCGGTAGTGCTAAAACAAACGTTGAACCGTGATTATCATGTGTTATTTCAACTTATTGGTTTTGACTTATATGCGTTAACCTAGCGGAATGAAATTATTCAAAACAAATTTTTAAAAAGCAAATTCGTTGAATTGATTTCCCCCGTCAACATGCTTCTGGACACAAAAGTGTTATAATTGACACTCAAAAAAGCATTTTTTCAAGATAAAAAGGGCCATAACTCCGTTATTAACAGATGGTCTACAATGCCATTTGGCGTGCATCATCCTCTTATCCATATATATACTCATACTAAGTTTCAATGAAATCCGCCAAAGCACTTTCAAGATATGGCTCCGGGCACAAAAGTGCCAGATGAACGGACGGACGGAAAGACGGACGGAAAGACGGACGGACGGAAAGACGGACGGATGGACGGACAACGCCAAAACAATATCCCTCCTCCTATGGCTAGGTTGATAAAAAGTCAAGTATTTATTAAATGGCAAACCTTGCTGAACAGACAGGTATCATTTATGTTTAATTAGGTGATGACATTGATATTACATATAAACAAACACGTTTTGTACCCTGATGCAATTGTTAGTAATTTCTAACATTGATAGCAACGGCAACGCAATATTTAAGACATTTAGACTGTATATATGTATTTATATGAAATCCATTTTATTTAGCCATACAAAACAAACGTTACCTGATCGATTAACGACAAAAATGGTTTAAAGGTTCAATACATATTTTTATAGTAACTTGCCAAGAAGAAGTGTGAGTAAGTCAGCAATGGCCAGACTGAAGAGATAGTAATTCGTAGCTGTGTGCATGGACCTGAAAATAACAAAAATATAAGCACTACTGCATACAGTAAAACATGATTCACGACAGGATGTCTCTTGTGTTCTACATTTATTGCTACAAATTTCCGAAAACATGCCTTCTGTGTTTCTACTGTATAAAAGTTCGATATTTAATGCATAAGTAATTGGCAAAGAAACAACATCTACTTATTACGAACCAATACGCATTTCTGCTAAAACATTGGCGAACTCTACTCGAGTAGAGTATACTTCTGGATATTGAATATTTTGTTTACTGTAGCGTTAAACTCATTTCGCGTACATTAACATAATAATAACCGTGATGTAACTTAAATTTTCAACTTGTTAGTCTTGCCAACTCTTATGTCAATACATTTTAGCAAATGGCATTTCGATATATTTGTACAATGCTATTTATGTGACAATATCCCCTAGCTTTTATATATAAACTTTTTGAAATCATGCAGTATTTCTCCATTTTTAACCAATCACAAACATCATTAGAGTTTACAGTTTTAGTACTTAACAATAAGAACACGCTTATATGTATCTATTTTTGTATTATTCGAACTCATAATCAGATTCCCGACCAACCTTTAGTCGGCTCGATAACATTTTACTTGATTTCTACTGCCTTTAAACGAACACTCTTGATACATGGCTCTTTTATAAAGCATGCTAGTCGTCCAGATTTTTTTTAATTAAGACCGTTTCCCATGGGAAGGATACACTATTTTCCTCTCTCTATCTCTCTGCCAATTATGCCCGACAAGCGAAGAATAAAAGCACGGAACTCATTCATTACTTCGTCCCTACACGTCTAATACGTCATAATGCATCTTCCATCATGACGAAGCGTTTTTGCTTCTACCAATTGTTATCTTTGAATATATATTGTTTCATGAATGATAAAATGCTTCTAGATAAATTCAAGATTCCTAACAAATACGTTTCCCAAAACCCGGTAGAGGCCAACAAAGATGGTTATATTTGTCCTGTATCTGAATAATATTCTGCTAAATGAGCACAATTTACTCTTAGTTTATTTCGATAACGTCTATCACGATATGAAGCTTAAAAACCATTTGTAAGTGAGCAACCAACACTTTGTTGTGTCTGCTGAAAGTTATAACATTGCACATTATTGAATATTCCAACACCTCACTTATCATGGAAACTTCATTTTTTAACTTTTTATGAACTTTCAAACATATGCGGTTTATGTAATGTTTGTTCATATGCATATTGCATTCTCACCCTTTTATCGACCTTCAATCAGCATTCCTATGGAAACATACATCAAATTTGAATATAATATGTCATATATATCAGTGTTTTTCAAATCGACAAATGGCAATTTAAAATTACACTGGACTTCTTCGTTGTAAATATTGCACAACTAAAGTTTTGACAAATGAAATTATAATTGAGATTCATGGCCATAATAATAATTTTACAACTAGAAATGGCGCGGCAGAGGCCGACGCGTATCCCCACGCCGCATGTTTGACCCAGGGGGCACCCCAGGATTGGTAATAGGGCCATGCATACTTGAGATTGACCGTATCGTCATAAGAGATGTTCAATATCAATTGGAAGTGAATCGATAGAAACCAGTGCACTGTTTGTACCTAAATTCATATAAACTTTTTTCAATAATCATGTCTATGTATTCAAATATTTTTTTGTTTGCCACGAATTTAGTTTCGATAATGACATTTTATTTATGATATAATATAAATATTATTTCATCAGGAAGGAAACATAAATATTTATTTCTAAGAGGTCTTACCACTTGCTAATATAATACGAACAGGCAAATGATGAAAGGTTTCAGATGAACTAAACAGAATGCATATATAAAATTAAACAAAAATTGATTAAATGATGTTGCATATAAGAGTGTTTTTAGGATGTTGTTTGCTGTTATTGTTGTAAGTGGGTTCTTCAGTATTTTCACCAGAGTCGCATCTTGCGTACATTTTACGGAGACATGGTAAAAAGCCAGGGGACCGTTTCAATAAACATCGTAGTACACATTCACGATACGATACATATTTCGAAGATACAACATTGCTTAAGTCCATATCATATGATTATAAATTTTCAGTACTTAAATAATTAAATTGGCATCTCAAGCGGCGTATAAATTTGACGAGCATGGCGAGCTAGTTCGTCTACTTATTTAGATTACACAATTCTCTCGTAAGTTAAAATTGTCGTACGATCGTTTATGAAACGGCCCCCTGATCGACAATCTTGATTGTCTTCTGATCCGTATTAACATGTTCTTGAAATCAGTTGGTGCACTCTTTATTGTATTGTTAAATATGTCAAATTTGATTTGCGAAGTATTACATAATGGGATTTTATAATTAAACACAATGGAATATTTTATATACAAAACAAGTTAAAATGTTTACAGTTATTTAAGTTTTATGTTTTAATTCGTGAGCACTATTAAAAACACAATCCATATTACTAAATTTGATAATGCGCATATTGAATCTATTTCACAAGTACATCATGCTTATTCTATCTAAGTGTGCTGCGTCAGTGCTACCACAATGTATTGAAAGTGGTGATAACCAGTTATTTTTATCTTAAAATGAATTGCTTTATCTCTGTAATGGTGATTAGAACATTGCAAAATATAGTGTTTGATTAGTTTGTAATACATACAATCAATTTATTATAGCTGCTGGTGCCAAAGCTTTTCTATTGTGAGCTTAAAGAAATATTAAATCAATCTTTTATAGAATATTCTTGATGCATATATCAGCCTTATTGCGTGATACGCAAAATCACAATCAGAGTTTGTAAAGGACCAATTAAATTTCTGCAAACATTTTGTCTTGAACAAAGAACAAATGGTCATAGTTCTGTATTGTTTTGAATGTCAAGGTCCAAGAAATACTGTTTTTCGTACGTCTAAAGCTAAGAGATATTGGCATATCGAAGTAAAATACATTAGTACCAAGCCATTAAAGTCAGAATTTGAACGCCACGTTAACGAAATGGCAAATACATTACACACGAAGATTCGTGATCATATTAATAAAACAACACATTTGTATAGAGCATTGGTCAAAGACAACTGTTTGGAAATTGATTGATTGATTGATTGAGAGATTGCGTCGTGTGATCTAGCTTTTACGTTGTTGACGACGAACCACCAACAATTCAATACTCCGCGTTTTCAATATCCAACTTTGTTCGACGGTTATGAGGTTTTCGTTGCCATTGAGTAGGATGCGAACGAAGATATATTATACTATCTACCAGGATGATAAATGATAGAGGTAGGATGATACATGTTTAGTTGATATGTTTTATATTAAACATTTAACTTATGATAAACACTATATAAAATCGTATGTGTGTGATGTAATATATAAGTGCACTATAACTAGGATTATTTCTTCTCCTTCATACCGTATGGTTTTATTGTAGCTGTTCAGGTCAGTCCCCTTGTACTATACTATTATACACGCTAAGTATTCTCAAAAGACAAAACCTAGACACGATTTGTTTGGTGCATTCGGCGAACACAATAATCTGAAAACACAATAATTTATTTTGTCTGCAATAAATAGCATATACGTGATACAAATTCCTAATTACACTTCTTTCTCATGAGAAAACGTTCACTTGGATACATCAATTTCAAATATTATGATTGAGTTTCGCATTTAATTGCTTAAATCAGAGAAGTACGAAAGAACCCGAAATGTGGCATGTTAAATGCTATATAATATTTCTTTACCGCAGACATTGTTATTACTGCAAGCTATATTCTAACAAATTAGCGTACAGTTATGACATCTGAACACGGTTCAAATTCGACGGTGCACGCATACTGTATTGCCGATGGGCATCCCAGCTATTACGAAATAGATGGTACGATTACGCAGAAGGCGGCTCAAACAATATCCAAAGATTGTAAAATATAATGGTAAGCCTAAATCCTCAAATGAACGTTACAGAGAGCTCTACAATTATTCTGGTTTGAAGTCAATTTGTAGACGTCCGAAACGAGTTTTGGTGGTTGTATTCAGGCAATCATGTGAAATGCAACGTGTGCAATCGATATTATTGTTGGACAAAATCAACATTCTATACCCACAAGAATGGGTATACAATACACATAAGTTAGTATCGTTTCAATGGCATAGTGTATTTTTTGCAGATATTAAGTTCATTGTCCGCCATATATGACGGCATTTTCACTTATCAATTTTGTTCATTAATAGTTATATACACTACTTAAAGAGCCTTCTATTAAATAAATACATATATATTTCACTGCATTTAAAAGATCTGGTATTTAATGAATAGAAATAATCTAAGAATTCATACTTGAAATAGCACTTGTGTATAAAGTTTTATTTTTTCTTAATGTAAATGTGTTCTCGTCTTTTCAACAGATAATGCAGTTGTTAATATAAGCAATTTTTTTGTTGCTCCCTAGCTATAACGGAGACTTCTCAAAAACATGATTGTGTGGAGACCACAACCCATTATTCATTTGAGATTAACTCATCATTTTCAATACCTTACCGATTAATACTGCCCCAAAGAGGAAATTTTCTTAAACAGAACGTTACATTAATATATGAATTATCAGACACATTTAACCATTTTTTAAATTAAAATTGTTTCAAATATAAGCGGGAATAAATTACAGTTCTTAATTTAGTCAAATTATGTTACATACTATATTATACAATTATTCGTATTCCAACTTGATTAACACGATAGGTACATTCAATAACGAACTAAATTTTGACCATTGAATATATAAACAAAGCGAAATATTTGCTGAACCAGCAGAAGAGAAAGCGTATGAGAGCAAAAGGTCTTTAAGGTATGGTTGAGAGCCAAATGTTAAAACTTAAAGGAAGGCAATCAACTAAAAAGATAATCATAGAGTGTTTTTATAAATACAATTTCATAAATTGTACAGCCCAACCACAATTAAACTATAACATTCATCATAAACTCATGAAATGCGTATATACACGTGTAAAACAATTAAATTTGTTTGAAGAACGACACATGTTTTTTATTTTTTTTATTTTGTGTACTCCCCAAGTTGTTTTTACACTTGCAATACGATTTGTACACAACATTTTAGAGAAAATTGAATATCGATCACATTTTCTATTACCGTGTTGCTTAGTAACATACATAACCCACATAGAATATGAAACATACTAACATGGACGTAAATTTAACAATTGAAAATACCTTGACGAAGTCGATTGTGTAGGCTAAATAGAATAGTATTTTTTCTCTAAAAATGAATATCTGATTATATTTTTAAATCATTAAAAACGTTCATAAGTATTGTTCTTTCTTGTATATGTGAATATTATACGTCTAACACTTTGTTTACTGTTAAGTCAGAAATTTGTACATTATATCTCAAACAGTTATTTTATATATAGAACCACTGGTGCAAGTCTGAATCAACTATCAAAAATAAACACATGGTTTATTATTAACTTAATAACTGGTATTTTTACAATGAACATGTTAATATATTTTAACGCTTTCAACATGTTCGCTAACATAATAATGTTGGTGTTGCTAGTGCTGATATTTTCATTCGTTTTCATCGAGAACAAAACGTCTCCATTCATTTACACATGTTAATGATTTCGTGTTTTCGGCGAATCAACGGTAAAGCCTGTTTGAATTTAGCTGTTTGTTTCTCAAATTGAATTAAGCGTACCGGAAAAAATTGTGTCGGATATGTTGGCTTTCTTGCCAAAATCTTGCCTGATAATATAGTTTATTATTTGTGCAAGGCCTTGAGTTCTATATACTCGAAGTATTAATTCGGAAAATACATTGATAAACTATATCAAGACTTTTGGCTTAATATATCTAATGGGTCACATGTATTCATAGTTTACATATGTTTGTCTTGCCAAGAAAATAAAGAAAACAAGTGAAGTAGGTCAAGAGTAACAAATAACTTAAGTACATGGAATAATTTAAATGATCGCATAGCGAATAGCGAAAGTGAAAGTAAACCTTATATTATATATTATGCAATTTTATTTCAACGCACTAAATAACTAAATATTTACGATGGGTATGTTGCATATTTGCCTTCATTCTACAAATGAAACGATAGTATTACTGCAATATAATACACTTGCGAGGCTTGGATGACAACATAACAAATGATAATATTCGAAAAAGACAATGCCAAATATTTGTACATAGTACTTGTGTAATATTCTAGTTTTGTTAATGCTCTGTTGTTTTTATCTTACATGTATTTACATAATTAGACTTGACGATGTAAAACCTTTCTCGAACGTGCTAGTTATTCGAGTGATACCTACAAACATCGGTCGGTAACCATCGCCGATCATAGCTAAACTATGAACGTCCAAATCGTATTACGATGGGTTTTTTTACCGAAAAGGACCCGAATGTTTGCCAATATTTGTTTTATGAAACTTCAGAAACAGTAATCGTAATAAAACAAATATCAGCCTTCAATAGAGATGAATAAAGAAGGCATCATCGCTTGTGGGTCTGCGATATATATCAACAAAAATCTCATTATGGGGAAAAGGCAACTTTAGAGTCAACGTTGCGTGTGAATTTGTGTGCGAAATGCCATAGAATATTACAGTGATTATTACGACATCCGTATTTCATCTTGAAAGCCCCAATTAATGCTCTGTCATTGCATCGACTTACGCTAGATAATCTCATCGTCTCTGTGTTTATCATATTCTACAATACCGATTGTTAGGAGTTTCGAAATATATCTGCAAAAAGCGAGTACTGGTCGTTTGTTATATTTAAGATGCGAATTGAATCAACAACCTTCCAAAATGTCAGGAGATTTTAAATGTATCATATATTAGTCACTACTTGTTTCTTTAAGTAACACTAGTGTTCCTTTTAAACTCATATTCAAGGATTAAATAGTATTAACTAAGATTATATAATGTACTTACAACATGATTCACATGATCGTGTGTGCAACCAATATTAAGCAGTAATACGTTGAAACCAAAATTCAAAACATTAGATAAACGAAATTCCCTTTGAAAAGCGTGTTTCTTCTTGGCAACGCCTATTATATTATCTTATCAATGGTGATGAGAAAGACACTAATTCTTCTGTAAATCGTTAAATGTTGTAAAACAAATATCCACTATCACGTTTTAAAAAAGTGTTTTAATTGTGCGTGTGATCGTTTTAAACTGCGCTTAAATATGATATGAACAAATACAAAAGACAGTAATTACACTTATGGATTGGTCTATATTAAATTTATCCGAAAGCTGTTTAATGGAAATATATATTGGAAATCCGACGCACATATATTTATATTTTATCATATTTTTGTCAGCAGACATCTTCATATGCTCTGGGATACACTATTACACTCGTCGATTGATCTGAATAAGTTTCTTGAAGAATTATGCCTTGTTTTGAAATAAATTTGATGTAACAGTTAAAAACATAACGCTCTGACATTTTAAAAAGTTGCCATTTAATTTGCTCAATAAGCAACGCCTAATCATTTTGATAAGGCGGCAAACATCAAACAAACATGAAACGTACGTCTTGTTGTTAACAGACTTGATGATTTGAATACCAACTGCTTTTAATAGGCACTCGGGACAAAATCAATCTTGCATGTTGTGAATACTGAAGTATTATTCGTAACATAAATTAAAAGAGATAATATTTTAGTGCTGCCAAATAAACGTTTATAAACCAAAATGTATCCACTTGAGCAAGCGGCGATTACTATGTGAAATAATCGGACTTTAAAGGTAAAACATGTTTCAAATCACACTAAATCAAAATGCCATATTCACCTACAGACGCAAAATGCACAATAATGACTTAATGAGTCTCTAGACGCTGTAAACGATGAACTTGTTTATAAATGGCCCTAATCAACGAGTTAGCGAATTTGCAGCTGACTCAAAAACAGAACGTAAATTATATAAAAAACAACAACAATAATATTCATTCGCAGAATACTCGCAGAATACTCATGTTCATCTTAACTAGTTGAATTACACAATTTAAAAGTACAAAATCATCTGTCATGATACGAATTCTCCTCATCTCATGTGAAATTCATTTGTATTGAACGTAAATGATATGCATTGTTTAGTATAATCATATTCACCAATAATTACTTCTGGTGTAAAATTATGTTGTTTTTTCAACAATATACAATCGCGAACGCTTTTCACAAACATACTATTCTATTATACTTGAATGCAAAAAAGCGACATTAATGTATGAATACATGATATATATTTTGCCTTATGTCCTTTAAATGAAATATTGTGTATAGGTTTTCTTCAAATTCATTCAAATTTGTTGTGAGCATTTCGTTTGAACATTTACAGTATAGTTCTGGACTTAGTACTTATAGACTACTTAATTTGAGTTAATCAGTAAAAATATAATGGTAGTTTAAATATATATATATGGATAGATGGATGGATGGATGGATGGATGGATGGATGGATAGATGGATGGATGGATGGATGGATGGATAGATGGATAGATAGATAGATAGACTTCTTTGACAACCCCTTAATAATTAAACTAGAAAGAATTTGTACAGTTGAACTTTATGTATTAAATTTACAATTGACGTGCATACACTTCTTTACATGTGTGAGTTATAACATATAACGGTCCAGTTGAGTGGGAAAGCATGTGTCTCAGGAAAATAATAGGTCAAGTGGAAATTATAATATAGCCCCGAACATTTCAGAATAAATCGACGAGAATGTCATCATACACTGCGAATCAATAACACGACAATTTATTAAATGGTTTTAATCATTGTTGATTTTAGCTGTACATAAAAAGTGGCATTCAGCAACCATCTTTTTACATGCTAAACATTTTCGAAAAAAAAAGTTCAATTAGTACATAAGCGTGTTGAAATAAATGTGTTAAAAGGGACCTTTTTACAGATTTTGGCATGCCTTGACAATTTTTATTAAATGCTTTAAATTAATAAATTAAAATACTGAAACTAAATCGCTCCATTAAAAAAACAAGTATAAAATAAACAAAGGAAATCTTAACATAGCTCAAACCACTGATTCTTGGAGTAAAAGTCTAGCACTTGAACCAACCACCACAATATAAGAGTATTGTTTTATACAGTATATAAGCAATCCTCGGTATGTCAAAATATAACAATTACAACACGACTCTTTAAATTATTCAATCGCTTCGCGTTTGTAACGCTTAATAATTTCAGGTTTTGAAATCGTCTAATTGATATTTTTAAGCATGGTAAATGTTCAGTATTTCTGTTTCCTCGCAAATGTCATAACAACAACAAACATTTGCAAATCTAAAACATTTTTTTTTAATTTCGTCAATTTACCAAAACATGACAAGTTTCCTTTAACATTGAACATCTTATTGTATTTAAATTTAACGGAATGTATTCAATGTCCTCTTTCCAATATCATGCGCTCTCACTAAAAGTTATTTCAGTTCACTTTGGAAGAAAATAAAACATGAGTGTGTTGTTGCTGTTTTATTATAACACTAAAAGTATATCGAGATATATATTATATCCGCTTATTCCTTGAATCATTAATGTCTACAATTGTTGAAAAAAATGCGTGTATAAAAAGAATAAAACATAACACTACCATATTAATATTTACTGATCTTATTGTTGCTATGGTTTCTTTGTTACAAAATAGCTGTCATCTTTCGACGCATGAAATCAACCTCAAGTATAAGTGCATCGTATAAGATTTGTTTTAATAGGCGTCTATAATTGGGAAATTGTTATCGCATGGCTTTTTATAACGCAAAGGGTGATCCACACACAAAAGGAATAAATAAATAACTTCATGTCAACGGTAGCCTAAGTAATGTGTAATGTTTTTTTAATTGAAAGGGGTTATTTAATTAAAATCGTTAATAATGTATATGTCATTGGACTTTCTAAATAGGATACTGACTACGCACGAAATCCTTGTCCACTGGCGATGTGTGAAATTAACAAATTGTCTATGACCAGCAAGGGAATAATATTACAGGACAATGCCGGTTGTATGTAGGAAATATACACTATAAACAGTTATTTTTACCAAAATGCGTGCATTATCGAAATTAACCCATCGGTATAAATATCTAAATATAATTAAATATAGCTTAACATCATAAAAGGCGCATTACAGTGACCTTAATTTGTTCAATATTATCAAGTTGTGTTAATCGTGTTCTTTTGCCTTTATCAACTATATCTTTTCGATGTGATCCTTAATTAAAAGAGAGTCTTCCAGACATTCGAATAATATTATTATCATTCTTAAACCCTTACAGTGATAAATTATGTGGCATTCTTAGAGTAATTTTCTGTTGTTTTATTATGAGCACGCGGATGTTATAGTGTACAATAATTCCTATACATTTCTACATATTCTAAAAAAACATCTGCAATTAATGGAGTACATTAAATTATTTTCATCCTTAACGATATTTTTAACACACGTGTTCAATAAGATTAAACATGTATTCGTTTATGTAGGTATTCAAAGCGTTCAGTGTATAAAGATGAGTTTGAAGTAACATCCATCAAAGACGTTTTGTTCTTTTTGGTAGATAGTTATTGTATATGTTAACATATGCGTGCAATATGTTATGTAAAACAGATAATACTTTTTTTATTTACCTGGTCACATAAGACGGAAATAAAATGAAGGTGATTGCATGGTATTATGGATCCAATTGGTAAATAATTGTATTATTTATAGCATTCGTATGCGTAAATGATGCACCGAAAGCCGTGTGTGTGCAGCAAATTGACTTTATTTCAGATAGTACATGTATGTGTATGTTATTTACTTGTATTTCCAATATGTCGACCATTTAGATGAGAAGCCACGGATGACATCAATGTATTAACAGTATAACTAACCGTATGTAGAACATGGAACATGTCCATTTGTTACCAAATACAAATACGATTTTTATCTTTAACGGCTTTTCTATTAATTGGTGAATACAATCAATATTTGATTGCGTTATTTCTGTTCTATCTGTTTTTCATTTTGCTATTGCAATCTTCCATTAAAATTATTTATAAACAATAAGCTCATTGTACACGATATTTTAAGAGTACCATAAAGTATGCATTCAATAAAAGCCATGTATAAATATGTGCATGTGCTAGAAGTTTTAGCTGGTTCATGCCAGACTTTGTAAAATAAAACAAAATGTGTTAGCATTATTCTGTAATTCAAAAATACTCGTAAATTACGATGGAATCATTAACCGTTATCTTAAACAATGATTAAATATAGGCAAACATATCTTAACACAAGTATGTTTTGTCCATTAATAATGATTGCATGTTCTTCAAATCGGATTAGTTCCCATACGTGCGTTTCATTTTGCCAAATGTAAGAGGTGTTCTTTGGACATTATCGTTTCAATTACCGTTTTGTCACATAATGTAAAACATCTTGCCATCACAAGGCTTTAATTAGCTTTTATACGTGTATCAATGCCCGTTCAAGACGTTATTGTATGCAAGTGTTCGTCTGCTCGTTGTCGCGTGTTCAATAAGGACAAGTAATTATGGTTCATGGTAATTCATGTTGTCTTCGTCTTGATTGTTCGCCGTTTAAAACTTAACGAGCAGGTCACTAGGACAACGTGCTCTAGATTAAGGAATAATGTCTTCATCTTGCTGTTCGTCGTCTTAAATGGGACGTGCAAGTCATTAGGACGATGTGTTCTATATTTTGCTATGGTCTGGTGTCCAGAATGCACGTCTATGTATCTAAATCGTGCAGATCTCAAACAACACACAAACAAATTAATTATTTAAGAAGTTTAGAGGCGCAATTTAAAAAAAAAGCTATAGTGTTTAAGATCATTGAATTTATCAGTAAGATTTTAATCTAATTGAAAGTGTTTCATTAAATATGTGACTTTTGTCATAAGCCTGCAAATAACAAATGAACATATGTGTAAATCATTTAAGTGTCTTAAATACAAACATAGTAAAAATTCGGTCGCATCAGCAGGAGGTCAATATAAATTTCAATATGAGGCATGTAATTTAAATGGCAAACAAACAACATCCCAACAATTTGGAACAGCAGGTTCAATTTGTTAAAAATGCGATGATTTTAAGATGTCTTATTTTATGAGTAAGAAACAAGTGTTATGAAAAATACTTAACAAGGTAACACATTTCAAATAAACATGTGTGTAAAAAAAAGGGCTCCGTTAATGCACACAAATTAAAAGTTCTGTAGCATCTGAAGATTATTAATTCCTACATCAGTATGATGTATATTATGTTCACGGAAAGCGACCAAAATATTAACAAATATAACAACATTAATACTTAATGCGGTCACCGCTATTGAACGGTCAATAAGAAGTATTTCAACACCCCAACACATTGTCCAGTTGTTCGACTTTATTTTATACCCACACATTTGAGAGAGCAAGCGCAACAAAAATACAAATATTTGTATTTCATTTTCTAAATTATCAGAGGTAAGCGATAAGCCAAGAATAAAAACAATGTGTACAATATTGGTTGACCATATTTGCCATTCTTATACACCTTATTTAATGGTTTTATTGTGAACTTATTAAATGTTTACCTAAAAATGTATATGTCGCTTAATTTTCGGCTTAAACAAAATTAATATAAACAACAATAACTATGCTTTATGAGAATCGCATGCGAGGCGATTTGGACGATGTATAGTATTTTATGTTGTTGTATTTTTACGAATTAAACGTGCTGCAAAGAGCCAACGTACTTCATATCGATTTGCTGATATAATAATAAAACCTTTAAAAGCTAATGCAGTTTGTATTAAGAGGCTGCACTTGTATAGTAATGAATTACAGAAATGTAAATCTATTTTACCGGTGTATTTTGTAATAATTTGTATACGTGTTATTGTCCCCTACCGGTTTCACCGGAGGGGACTTTTGGTTTTTGCTCTGTGTGTCTGTCTGTGAGTCTGTCACACTTGTCTGGATCCTGCGATAACTTTCAAAGTTCTTAATATTTTTTCATGAAACTTGTAACATGGATAGATGGCAATATGGACATTATGCACGTCATTTCATGTTGTTTCTACGTCAAACATTATGGTTGCTATGGCAACAAATAGACTAGAAATACTGCTGAAAATGGTGTTTTTTTTTTTGATCCTGCGATAACTTTAAACGTTCTTCATATTTTTTCATGAAACTTGAAACATGGATTAACATCCATTTGTGAACCCCATTAAGTCACGTGATCCTGCACCCTGTTGTATTTCGCGTAAAAAATGTGTCATAAAGACAAGAAACCTGACCTAGTTTGGGCTTCAACAAAACTACCAGACGACTTCTTATGTACCACACTCATGTAATAAAATCTTACGACAAATTAAGAAGTTAGTTTGCGTTAACAAGACATTAAGAAAAAAAGAAAATAAAAAAACAAACAAATATCAGCGATCATTCTCGGAAATAGATCAAGTAACCAGATATGGTATTTCACTGCGCAGATCGAGCGCGCAAATCAATGAGACAAAGTACACAATCTGTACACCGTTCTTTATCAGGGTAAGTGGATTTTCTTTTGTATATACATTACAAAGGAAGTATGAGTGTTTTCCTGATCTGTTAATTATGCAATAAAAAGCTATTTTATGCTATTGAAAGTGATTTATTTTACGCGTACAATAACATTTTTTTGCGGCAATGTTGTTATTGTTGTTGTTGTATATCTTCACAGCCTATGTAGACGAACCTCTACCAGCTCTGTAGAGTTGAACAAAATGTTATCGTTCCCACCACCAGTATCATGTAGTCCTCCACCGTATATGTACACTGTAGTATATCACAACTATTGCCTTTCTTACAGTCTCTGAGCTTCTGCACTCAACCGCTAGGGTCAATCCGTATATATTCGGATAAAGGGAGGAATTCGGACAATACTTTTTCCCAAGCACACTAAATCTAGCCACAGGCCTCCAGCTCCTACAGCCTTTTGATTCGTTATAACATGTCTTGATTATTAGAAAGCATCGTCCAGGAAAATCATTTATGTGGGGTTATCTGCATAATCAATGTTTTTGTTTAGGTCTTTGAAGTAAATGTGAACCAGTGTCAGAAAGTTGTATTTTGATTTAATTTTGGTTAAGGCTAAGTATTTATAATTGACCAACAACTACATCCAAAAAGAATCTCCTATTAAGTTTGATATAATCTTTGGATGTGCACAGATGAATTAATAAGTGCCCTGTCTGTTTACAGTACATACTTTGAATGTTTTTCATATAAATTTTTTCGAATCTAAATCTCTCTCTCTATGACTATTGTGCGAAATGCTAAACACGATCAAACATGATGGAAAAGTAAGTAGTTCAATATTTATGATTAACAGTCCAGCCTTACTTTAGGAAACACGTGCGTCAGACAAAACACAAACTTAAAACTGTCTATACTGATATCAAAGTAGCTGGATTAAGATGCTATTAATAAGATTTTAAAGGTATTGATTTTTATCAGCGGAATATCACAGAACTTAAAACAGTAACCCTATACAAAGAAAATACGTAATGCTTAGTTTACAGCTGAAACGATTTATGCATGGTTTGCCATTTTCCCCGGCAATATGTTCAAATGAATTTCATTTAACAAAATCATGCCAACGTCTCGGACCTCACAATGAACGTTATCGTGTAAGCAAAATAGGTCAGTGTAAGGTTACATTTTTTTAACTGTTGGCAAGAAAAAAAAAGAAGCTCTTTTAAACAAACTGCGAAAAATACGTTAAAAAATAAACAGCGAAACATTCTTAAAATAATCGTCCTCTTTGAATGTGCAAATATGGCCAACAGACGTAAAACAATGTTCTGTTGTTCTAAATGGCAGTTTACATAATCCGAACCCTTGCGAAATACTTATAAGAGGTGTTCGTTTACAAAACACTGTTTTAAAGTCACACACATTATTTGGCATGGTAAATTTGTGCAAAAATAAGAAACATATTTTATCTATGCCAATAAGAATATATCTGGTGGTTACAAGGTAGGAATCCGTCTTTTTGCGCTTTAAAACTTAAAAATAATCGCGTTTGTTGAAATGGACGTATACATCTAGAACTCCTACTTTCGGTTTTAAAAGCGGTACCGTTTGAAAAATAATAAGTTACTTGCTAAATAGGCTATAGTTTAAATGACAATTTTGCACACTTTCAAATTGCATCTATATGTATTGATTAACATGCATTTCATTTCAAAGTCAGAGGCAAGGTTTGTGGCTTTAATGAATCAAGAATATTCCGAGAAAAGTGTCAGAACAATTTCGATTTTATTACACTTAATGACACTGAATATGTATGTCTTTCTACACAATTTTACATTGTCATCAACTCAACTTGAATTATGTTAGTACTAACCGACAAAAAGAACATATTAAACTAATTTCTGAATTAATAAAGATAAAGGTGAATGTGCAAAAAAATATCAAAATAAGTTCTTTATTCTATACAATTTGCGCATAAATGAAAACAAACATACCTGTTCCTTGCAATCACTACGCAAGTACATATATTGCCCAGCATACCACTGACGAATATTGCAATATAGATGACGTTCAGGACAACCAGAGCAACCGTCGACATATGTCGGTCACCAAGCCTCAAGTCCAACAGCTCCTTGTCCGACAGGGTGACGTTAACAGTAGTAACGTTACTAATCGATGACGTAACGTTTTCTAGTGACGATTCCATTAAGCGTTATTGTGATCCCTAGATTCGTTTATATTTCAAACTTGGGAGTGAACTTCCAGATTTATGTCGAAAAGGGAATAGCACACATGTTGACCAGTTTAAACATTAAAATACCCAAATAGCTGCTAATTGGAAACGGGTGACGTACGTGAATTATTTTCCCAGAGCGCATAAATCACTAACACGTCTGTGAGCTATCCATCACTTTCGAGGAGAATGTTAATTGAAACTTATCAGAATCGCTCGAAAATTGTATATTGTTATAATCTCAATCAGTCGTAGCGATATGCGCCGAATTCAAAGGTCATCGAATGGCTTAAATTTATGGATACGTCCTTCGTTCGTATGTGTTGCGTAAATGGTATCATTGAAAACGATGAAATATTATATCGTTATAAGATCTAAGATCTTACTAAAACACCGTACGCATAGCATCAGTTGTCAACAAATTCTTATGTATACTAAATAAATTCAATTTAATTATAAAACATTTGTAAATGTTAAATAAGCTGAATGGAATAAAGGAGAAAATCTATATATACAAATTAATAATACTCACACAATATGTTTTGTCGGTATAATCTCTAAATATTCTCAAATGTATTTAGCAAGTTTCAATTACCATTCCGGTGACATATATAAGTATTAAGCGCGAAATTTCATAATTTTCAAAGTATTCACATAGCATCATAAATATGAATCCGATGTTAAAATTTGGTTTAATTATCACTCCTTATTCCTCGTAACAATCACGGCCCTTCCACCATACAATGTTTACCATAAACAATGACTTTGATCATATATGTTAAATGTACCACGCTTTTGTCGATATTGTCACAATCCACAGATTTGATTCGATTTTCCAATATTAAAATTAACTGAAATGTTGTCCGAAAAAATAACGCATTTTTACTATTTATTTACATTTGATGTAAACATCCAGCATTAACAGTCATTTCGAAACGTATTGTCGATAGTTATAATACGATTATGTGAATATTCTACTAACAAACTGATTAACAAACATGGCACAGTTTCCACGGTTTTGATCCTTGTTAATAGCAAAACATAATTAAACTTATTTGCACAATAAATTAAAACAAAGATGACGACAGCATTTAGTTAACCAATTAGATTAAATAATAACATCCAGAATTGCACGTATTTATTCTTCTGAGCAATCTTCGCAATCAGAGATCAGATTCGCATGCGTTGTTTTCCAATTCTGACTTTACTTTCAAGGGGATCCTGAGTATGCTTCTGTTTCAGAAGAGCGCCAATGCCTGATTTCACAAACCAGTCTATGACGGCGTTCTTAATGAATAACTAAACCCGACAAGGCCGCTCTCTTGCTATCGGAGACGCTTCGTAAGCTCGCGTGCGACGTTTACTTAAATCAAGAGGGATTAAAATGTCTAAACGATAGTGACAAGGAACAATACGAGCGCTGGCAGAAAAAAAAACTTACGAAAAACTGAAACGGTAGGCGGAAAGTGTATGTCCTTTGCAGTATACCGAATATGATGTAAGAGGACGTCCAGAAAGTGTGTTTTGATTTATGGTGTTGAGTGTCGGTTTGATTGTGTTTCTAAAATTGTTTTGTTGCTCTGATAAACTTTCTTACATGTATCGGGGGAATAGCTTCACACGGTACACATGCCTAATTTGTCTGATCAAGCGACGCTACACAATGAATAGTTCATCCTTTTATTTTAACGTTTTTCGAATTGAATATTTATTTGATAACACTTATTTTCCATTAGATTATTTATACTAAAGATAACTTTGTCTGAAATAGGGGATGTTCAGTTAACATAGATTATTGTCTTACAATAAAATGTATTACAATACATAAAAAAATGTATGTCTATATTCATTTTCTGCGCTTTTATTTGCAATTTTCTGAATTTGTTAAATGGTTAATTGCTTGATGTTTTCATACATAAACACGTGTGCTCGGTATCTTCTACATAAACACGTGTGCTCGGTATATTCAGTTTGAAATTATTATTCTTTTAGTATTTTACATAATCTTTAATATTATCCATCAAGAGCAAGAACATTTTGCAATTAGACACAAGATACTAGAATTTATAAAAAGAAATAGACAAAACATGATCCGGAATATTTCGTCAATCAGAATACTTGTACATGTTATTATATGGATAAAACAAAATATGTTTGTTATTATTTATGAACACGCATAGTAGAAACAATCGTTCATTAGTTTTCAGTCAAATCATCGTTGAAATGAACAGTTTTTATTACATTGATTTATTGTACTCTTTCAATGAGGCGAGCTTTAGAAATTTAAATAAAAAATAAAGTCTTCTCCTATTTTATTCCACCGTATAGTTGAAAGTAAATATATACTTTTTATTTATTTATGTATTAATAAATATTTGAGTTCAGAATAAAAACCATCTGATCTTCTAATAACATCATTCAAATATGACATTGCGCTTAACAGGTGTATTTGTTGTTTAAATGTGTGTAAAGCTGCAGTATTTACAAACTTCAAGATCATTCGGATTGAAGCTCCGGAGATCTCCAATAAATATTTGTCATGTAAGATGTGTCCATGCTTTACAAAACATCGTTTCAAACGTAAGCTCTAATAACAGGGTCCGACATTACATGCAAAAAACCGACGCATACAACTGACATCAACATCCGCGCTACTAGGTTGTTGTTTCTTGTATAGGTCTTCAATGCGGTAAAACTATTGCATATAAAAAAGATCCCTGTGGTTAATTTTCGCGATCAAGATTCTAAGCAATGTGTTAAAAATAGACGCTCGTTATACTTGCATTACATTTAATGGAGGGAATACCACTTAACGAGTACGTCGTTGAGAATATTTTTCACTTCAATAAATGGCAGTTTTCATGGCTTGACATCATAGTGATTTAGTTTACGGAAATTCCATGCGTTGCATTAAATTAATAAATTAAATATAATATGTGGCACAATTTAATATATATATTTGGAAATATTGAGCATACATACAAAAATAATCGCTAAGATACGCTAAGAATTTATTTATTATTTACATTTTCTAATTGTGTTATTTTACAGTAGTAGTAGAAATACTAGTGGTAGAAGTAGTATTAGAAGCATATTTCACCCTCAAACCCCATCGTAGCCAAATTTAACCCCACTGTTATATTTGCACAAACTTGGTATCTAGCCAGCAAAATTATCTTACAATACGAAGATCATTTTACGTTGTCTCACTATTATAGTGTATATATATTATGTGACACTCAGGCACTTCCAGTTCTGACCCGATGGGCAGGAATTGAATTATCTCGGATCATTTGAAATACAAGTTAAATATTTAAGAGACTTTGTTATAAATCATGTGACCCATAAGGACGGTCAGTTAAAGGGGAACAATTAAAACACATTTTGCGTATATGAAAATCACAGTTTATAGCTTGTGTTAATAGATCAAGAATGTACATATCCTCGCTTAGACAGCCTTCGTAAAATGAATTTACCGCTAAAGCGGGAATATTTCCGTCCATGACACAATCAAATATAATGCAATAATACAATTAAGTAAGTTTAAGGAAGTGATTAGTCTGTACTATTCGAGGAGCAATTGTGTGAAATCCGGAATTCATCGTATGTGTGTGCCATCATGACGCTGAATACACAATGATTAATTATTGACTGCCTTGACTTTATGCAATATTATTAAATGGTCCCTCTTTCATACTGTCAAGAAAGGCAAAAAACAAGAAAGCAAAACAAATTCGTTATTTTTTACATTTCAATTAGGGATGTCAACGAATATCCGAATATCCGAATATTCGGTCCCAGACCGAATATTCGGATACAGTTTTCCGAATCGAATATTCGGAAGAAAAAATAAAAAATCGAGTAATTTCAAAGACTTTGTTTTCGTGAAATTTGCTTCAAACATTGTTAAAAAAAGTTGTTCCTCGTGTCATAATGTTTATTCCTGCTACGCGCGATAATGCGTCGCTATGGTGATGACAGTATACCGGTCATAAATCCCGCTAATTGCCTAACAAAGACAGACACTTTGTGTCAAAATTATGATAGGTGCAAATCGCGTCGGCAATCAAAACACCGACCTGCACTTGATCCAATGACTCGAATTACATTTAAAATTATCAAAGATTAAATGAGTAAAGGAAAAACCAACTTGGTGTAAAAACGAATAAGACCGTATGGCAATTAAACCACCGACCCGTCTTGATCTAATAACTCGAATTACATTTAAAATGATCCAAGATTAAATGAGTGAAGGAAGTGCCGACTTGGTGTGAAAAACAAAGAGATCGTATGGTTATAATCACGTTCTCCAATCAAAAGAGCTTTTAGAAAATAATTTAATCAACCTCTAACGAGTATTTGCGTATCGTATGGTCCAAACTTTAATTTATTACTCAATATTCAATCAGGTATTATACTTAAAGAAATGTTTTTGGTAGTACGCCCTAATTTAATTGAAAATGTTATAATTGCTACACGCACAAAGTAAATCTCTGTCCAAGCAAAATGCCACCTACGCCTTCCGATGCTTGGAAGTATTTCACGACAACATCCGATAAGAAGTCGCCGATCCAAGTGACTTTTAAACGTGGCAACTTTAAAAGACTGACTGTTTAGTCTGTTAAACAGGTTCAAAGTGTGTTGCGGCTATGTACATAATTCGTTTAAGTTCTGTTTTGTCATGTAATTATTTTGTCGTCATGTAATATTATGTTTCTCGTTCTATTGTTAATGTACAATATTATTAGTTTAAAAACAGTTTTTGTCATTCAATTTTAACAATAAAAAGTAATCAACAAAATCAGCTTCGAATTATCGACGGCAATGCTGTGTCAATATTTAGTCATTTCCGGTGCACTTCCGGTAAAAACGAAAGTAGAATTCTTGGAGTAATGGTACGGTAAACAAAGTTGACTTTTTTGCAACAGATGTTGACCGAATATCCGAATATTCGTTCGGAAGGATGACCGAATATTCGAATACCAAAATCGGTATTCGTTGCCATCCCTAATTTTAATAAATGAATTTTAAAGTTTTAAATCAAAACACGATATCAATCTAAACAGATTGCCCTGTATACAAGTGAACTAACTTATCTTTTGTCATAGATGCTGTGCTCCATGTGCAGTTGTTCTATCAGTTTCTGGTAGTCTGGTATACATGTTACAAATCACCATATGTTTACAACTAGTTTATATCGTTACAAGTATTCAATATAACATGCTTATCTTTGTACCGGATCTGAGATAGGTATGCTTTTGTTCTCAGAGACAATTATAAAGTGACGTGTTTTGCTCACTTTATTATAAAGTTCTTTTTGTTTATCAAGACGCTGAATGTATATTTAAATGTGCACGTACCCCATTGAAGATTACATAAGAATTTCGACAGTTCGGCGTTTATGAAGCATTGGGTGTTCCAAACAGGTACGCAATGATAAGTTAATTATTCTAAAAGATTATTTTGTCTAAAAGCGTTGTTTCTGGGAAATAACTCAAATATCTGTTAGTTAACATTTCTCAAAAGAATGCTGACACAAAAACTTATTAGGTATAAACATTATTAGAGATGTTAAGGGAGAATATATCTTCCATTTATAAATACAATTGACAAAGTTATATTAATGTCAGTGCATAGTTATTGGCATAAATGATGTTAAGCATCAACTTAAAAATAGCATTGAAATACTGATCGAAGGTATAGGAGACAGTTATACATGTATTGACAACAGTACGTTTACCGTAGTTTACTAGACAGAAACAGTTGATTCAGCCTTTAATATTGATCTATAAAACAATGGGACATGCACTTCAATATCCAACTTTTTATTGATACATAAAACCATGGGACTTGCACTTTAATATCCAACGATCCAACTTCAGGCTCAAGTGAGCTGGTGGGCGAGAACCAATCTGCGTTATACACACTGGTGCGTGTCAGTTTTCTAACTGATGCGTCAACAAATAAGTGACAATAAAATTTGGGAATACTTATTGTTCGACGTGTCTTCGTTTTGATTGATTATTCGGATCAAAACACTAATGAGGTCATTAGAACGGTGTGTCTTAGAATTCGCAAATGTGTGAAACACATTATACTGTAATTAATGATCGTTGTGTTATTTATATATGTGTATATAAAGTTTCAGCCAGAGAACAAAAATGCAATTTTGCAAGATTTGCTAAACAAAAAACTTATAATACAAAATGTAGTCAAAATTTGTGTTATGATTTTAATATTTTATAATTTAGTATTAAGTGTTGATGAATTTTAATGACTTGTAACTATATTATAAATATGGCTATTCATATTTTCTTCCATTTGATGATTGACTACGATGAAGTGTGACATGACATGCATCATAGCTTAATTAATAAAAATTAAATTGATATTAATAAATAAGCCCGATTTACGGTAGTAAGAACAAATAAAGGCAAGATATGCTATTAGTTCCCACTTAATGTTAATTATCATTAAGCATATACTAAAGGTGTTAAACAAGTTAATATTTATTATGCTTAAATGTTGGATTTAAAAAATGGCTTTTGTAGTAAATTTCTCATGCATATTTATCAATAGTATTTTAAACAACAAGACATAAAAAAAACAAGTAATTATACAAACGTCGCAATAAATTAAAATGACATAGGATGACAAATGTCAATGATACCATGTTTGTAATAAACAGACACTTAATGACATTCAAAAAAAGAAAATCAAGTATTCAAAACATATATTCAGAATGATGTTGAGACAGAGTGTCAATTTATGTCATCAGTTATTCAGATTTAACAGCGTAGACATATAGTTTTTTTAAACAAAATACTTAGGTAAATACCAATACTAAAATTATTGCTAGAAAAACTTTTTTATTCGAGTATATCATGAATACTAAAAAAAACATAACCCAGCTATGTGTGCTTTGAACAACAAGTAATGTACATGTAACACCAAAGAGCTATAATCAGCGTGATGAAACCTTATTTTTTTTTATAAATACCTTGTGCCAGAATTTCAGAGAGTATATGACATTCGACCTTAAGTTGGTTTGTCGTGTAACAACCAAATGATATATATTATTTAATTATCAGTTTCCATTACCAGACGTTGTTCATTTGACGTTGTTTCGTTGTTGTTTTGTTTGTGTGATGATTGTTTTTCGAATAAATTAGATCGAAAGAAAACACGTGGTCACCAAATGGATTTAATTCGGTTTAACTGATTGTTGCGTTACACTTAGGTGGGCCATCATGAATTATTAAAGTACCAGTTTATGGCATGTTACACTTTGATTTATTATTAAAGTGAGCGTTGGTATTGTAATTTATAGATAATCAATCATTTATTTATATGTTTGCGTAATTCAATTTCAAAGTATATTGCTTGTTTGAATTCACATTTTTCATATAAGATAAATTACCAGTTGAATATATTTGAAGCCATGTGTCTCTATACACGTACGGAAAAATAATGGACGTATAAAATGCTGGTAAAAATATGAAAAAAAGAATGTTCTATCCACGAATATCAATCCACATGCTGTAAGTGAGTAAGTTAGGTGTTAACTACAACCTGATAAACCCTAACCGTATAAGTCACCAAGTAGGGCAATGAAAAAAGGCAAATATTAAAAGAGCAATACGTAAGAGAAAACTTACACTTACACAATGTAAAATATAATCGAATTATTGTACATACTTTGCTTTTTTTATCTTATTGCTGTGCAATATAGTTGTAAAATAAATTTTTAAGAAGCTTATAAATTATAAAGAGGAACCACTCAAATAAACGTGACGTCAAATGACAATTCTATGTCAATTTTCATCGTTCGGATGTAACGCAAATATAATACATTTGTGGTATTCGTAGCAAAAACGTTTATAGAATAGAAAAGCATCACTTTCCATTTCATTTTCTTGATGCAATTATCCCCAGCACTTTGCCAAGAACCATTAAAGCGTTCAAAGATACACGATATTGTCTTAATGACACTTGAATGTAAACGATGTACTTTAGCGTCTAGATAGTTTAATACCGTTAAAGTTATGACATATACAGTAACATTTACATAAATATATAGTAAGTTTTGTTCTAATCAAATCGTTGTGATTGTTAGAAAATGCGATTTTCTTGTCTGACAAATTCTTTTGGAATGAAAATCCGACAAGAGAAATGTCATTTTTTTAACTATTTATGACATGAAACAACTACTGTATTTATTTTCATGTCATTTTAAACAAATGCTCTTAATATCCCATATTTAAAAATTAATTGACAACACTTATTCTAAACATCTTTTGTAATTAAAAATATAATTAAAGTTACTTAAAATAAACATAATAACAATTTTATTTGTGCACATAACATGTCAATACAATCAACATACACAATTAATAACAAATTCAGATATATCACATATAGTTTCCATCAGAGATCATAATACATATATATATATATGGTTCATACTCTTTCACTATTTATCACACTTATTGGTCAATATTACATTATATTTAACTTTAGAAATATAATTGCACTGGATTACCCGTAAAGTTTTGACGATAAATCCAACGGGGTTCAAAGCCGTCACATGTAGATCTAAGTGACGCAAAAGTATACCAGTTATTCGTCATATATGATGGAATAAAGTGACAGCGGTCTTCTAATGTCATATTAATTTATAGTATTAATAAAATAGGTAGTTTTTATTTATATATGTTCTTAAACATAAATAAAAATCTACCTCGTACACTTACAATTGAAATAGTACAATGAAATAAAACAAATATATCACTTGAATTACCATTAAATACATGTACTCAAAAGTTGTATGCATGAAAGAATGACTGAGTTGTAACTTTATGAGTGCGAGAAAATGAAATAAAATTTTTCCTTTAGTACAACTCTTCTGTGATTAATCATGTGTTTTACCTAATAGTATGACGGTATATAAAAACTGAAAACTGAAACATAATATATACTCTTTCGTTTTTGCGATATCACTGTAATACTTTCGGGTTTATTACCCGAATACACAGTTATTTACTTAATAACGCAAATGAAATGGTACATTGCCCTCAAGCATTCATCTACAGGATTTTATGACCCTAACCAGATAAGCGAAAATTATAAGATATGATTATGGACGGAAACCCGTTTCGTTTATACCTAACGATAAAATATGACATTTCTGCAGTGAAATCACAGCAGTGAAAATAAACAAATTGTTATTTTCACCGGTGAAAATAACAAATTTTCGGAACTACTTTTTCTATTTTTAATTTTCTAATTGTATTAATAACACGTTCTGAGTTAAGAATGATTCTTTTGTTTATGGGTCAGATGTGGATAACAAGTAGTGTGCACTGATAAAAAATAATCCAGAAATTCTAAAATAAACCTAGTTCAAATGCCCGTGCAATTACACAATTAGTACTACAAACCTTGCTTTTTTTCCTTTTTCATGTACATCAACTTACAGGTTTGATGTACGTATACTTACACCAAGTCATTAGTTCGTCTTAAAAACTGCCTATCAATCCTTGATTAATAATACCCATCTTAAAGCTTATATTCGATTATTTGTGTATTGAAGTAACATTTTTCCAAAGGTTCACATAATGCACTACGCTGTTCACCAAGTTAATCATTCACAATAAATCTGACTACACCATTTGATGGAAGCCAGCAGTATGGCTGTGTTAATCAAATCAATCAGTTATATACAATTGCGATCTATATAATGTGTCTTAATTTATTGAGATATAATTTATAAAGATAAAGCCATTCCTGAACTAAACTATCACATTGAAAATTATAAAGCTATTGAAATGCGAGCTGATTTTTCTTTTAAAACGCTAGTGTTATCTTTTTTAGTGTCAAAAAGCATTTTTTTTCGTCCTATAAACACACACAGAATAGATTGTTAAGAATAGATGGCAGCCCATTATTATCATTTATTGTAACGTAATTTTATCCATGTACAAAACCTATTATATGTATAAATATTTTTGGTGGGTATATATTCATCGGTTGTTTCATTCACACAAGAACTTACTTTATCGTTGTATATTTCATACTATTATGTATAAATGATGTATTGATTACTGTATGGCATTTTAAACAAACGTGATTAAATCAAAACCAATCCCTTGTTTATACTTTCATGCCATACAAGTTCGACTGATCCTTAAGCTGTTTTACCAGGGACAATACATGCAACTATTTTCATGACAACAATTCTTCTTAATGAGTATTTATTTCACCTAACCTATTGGTTTTTGACGATGATGCGAAGCAGCTCGTCTAAGTTATCATACCATGAAAAAAAAATCTTCACAATGGCGACCTATGTAATAGACCGAGCCAGTCCGATTGAGATAGCTCGATTTTTCTAATCGGCATGCCTCGCTGATTATCATTGATAAAGGTAAAAGAAGCTCAGCTATAAATAGCACAGCATATTCTGGGAAAAATATTTAATAATAGTTTGAAAACGTTAATTTTAAATCAGTTATATTCAATCCATTATATGTTTATAGATCAATGAAACAGCTTTGCATTTTCTGTTTTGTATTTGACATTTGTAGTGATTCTGTAAATAAATTGCGAATGAAAACGTGTATAATTAACGTTTAACGCGATCATGAGTGTAAAGAAAACGAATTATTTTAAACCTGCCATTTGTAAACGTTGTAGCGAGTATGGTATATAAACAGCATAATAGCCGTCTCTATAAAACTCGCTCTTATGCGTGCTTTCTCATTTTGCATATTTAATAAACATTTCAAACAGAGCCACATCAGTGCACATACTATGTTTGATAATTCATTCGTTTGTTGTATATTGTTTGCTGTTTTACACATATTAGGTCATATCGCGGAGATTTAGTCAACCTTACCATGTGTTCATGGGCGAACTCACGTATTCAAGTACTCTTACGACTATGTTCTCATACCTACTGTCGGGAATCACCATGAAATTATTGCCGTACTTAACGAACAAACATGCCCAAGTTTATTGAATTAGAGGAAAAACAATAATCAAAAGAGAAAAATTATGTGAAATCACGTCCGTACACCTGACATCATTAACTAAGGAAAGAAAACAAAGAAATATAAAGTTTGGTATGATATACATGTGAAATTAAAGAGCATGGTGTAATATATCTGCTAATACGTAATGTTATAACCCACAAACGTTTTATTGTAACAGAACATTTTTTAAGATAAGTTGTACAGAAAATACACGTCGAATATCTTTTTAAAGATATTTCTTGTTATATTTGATCGAGAATGTAACCCGCCTCCCAGTTTCGTTGAATGGGTCAAGTTCCCCACGGGTACTACTTCCCCGTACCCCCAATTTTTTTTCTTACCCAGAATGTTTCGTACCCAAATTTTTTCGCACCCAATTTTTTTCGTACCCAAATGTTTTTGTACCCAAATTTTTTGTCCTACCCACATTTTTTTACCCATTTTTTTGGCATAATTTTTGTACCCACAATTTTTGTACCCATTTTTGTTTCGTACCCAAAATGTTCGTACTCACATACACAATTTTGGTGATGTAGATAAACTTAAATTGATGCTTTTATATCCATCCTCTTCAAAAGCATCGTCACATCAGTACTGTCAGTACTTTGATTGTTTTCTGCGAAACCCTTCCAGATCTTCATGATCTATGGTTTATTAATGCGTTCATTATTTTATGCTATATCACCACATTTGTTTGTTTTTTTAGAAAATTGTTGACCTTCTATCGCATGCTGTTTGATAACACATTCTATTTTAAATAACTCGTACTATGTCATTTAGTAATGATTAATTGTGATTATGTTTCGCATCATAAACCGATCTTGAAAGACCGCACGTCGTTCTCATAATTTACTACTGACATTCGCCTTGATATTGTGAAACTAGCGCTGCAACGGATTTTATATAATAAGTATGTTTGTAACGCCTCCATAACGGACAACTTGTCAAGAAAACTTGAATTATGCAATTACAAATATTTAACGTATGTAACGCATACGATCAACATAAGGATACACAAACAAAAAATTCATGGAACGCATTATAATATACAAATTAAAATCCAAATAACCGAACCATGCTCATTAAATGAAGATATGTTACGTCTAAGATCAATTTAAATTATTTATATCGTACGCAGTTTTTCCATGATAAGAAATATATCAATATTCAATTTAAAAAAATCAAACCTTAGAGTAATTCAAATGTGTTCTCCAATAAATATTTAACCTTACACACGCTACACATTTTAAGACAGTTTTGAGGCGTGTTTTGTTTAGGGAAAATTAATCATCAATTGATTGAAGTTGAAATGTATATCATCTTACATGTAACGCATTTGACACTTTTTATGTAGCAGAAGTACACAATGTAATGTTATAGGTATTTGTGTACCATCTAATGTAAAAACATTACTAAATGTAGGCATTGAATTTGATGTTTATTAATATAATATGACAAATTGAAGACTCAATGTTACCAATATGTAAAGTTAGTTCAACTTTTTACGCAAGTACTTATCAATATTTTTTGCACAGTAACATGCATTTAATCGTGCATTGACATAAAGCGCAACGTGGATATGCGTGTAATGAAAATGTAAATGATGGTATTACTTTAATATGTTGTCGTGACACTTAAATAAACTGACTTTTACCTATCTCTTTATACCTATAAGTTGAAATTATCTTTATGCCCTGGGTAGTTTGTAAAATGTGACATCCAATCAAAATATTCATTGAGCATATGCAGAGCCATCAAGGAGTATAGAAGTTTCGTCGGCAAATTGTGACAATTTGCATTCTTTGTCATTAATTTTAATTCCCTTAATCTTAGTATTTGACCTTTTTTTAATGAGCAATATTACAACGCAGAGTATTAAAATATGCATTCAGGAAGTCCAGTATCCTTGTTCTGTTATTCAGACTCGCTTTAAATGTATAACTTTCTAGTGTTTGTGATAACAATGGTACATTTTCCTCGGCATTACCCTTTCTGTACTGTATAATTACGAACCTCCTAAAAAAACGTCTTTGTTCGTTATCCCACGGCTTTATAGATACAAGCAAAATAATTAGTTATATAATGGTGGCTGTCAAAAGCCAAGCTGTGAAAGTTTCTAAATGAATTAATGACTTATGACCATACATTTCCTTATACAGATTTTATTATGTCTATGCTCTCAGCAGATCTTAAAATATAATCTAAGATATTATTTTTTTATCCAATTATCGTACTCGCATTGACGCGATATAGATACAAAAATGTTACTGCCCTACCATGTGGTAATATGCCATGAGGATCTTAGACAAAATTTGTGTCATACTACAGAATAATATGAGAACAACCTGCTTTTCTGTTAAAAACAAATCTACACCACCGTTAATTAAAATAATAAGTAATCTCTATATATCTGCGGTGAGTAAGGGAATGTATTTGTTTAACGGCAGAAGACGTATTAATAATTACATTCTGAGTACGTGAACTTAATATTTGCACAATAAAGCTCTTTTTGGCTCTTCATCGATACCGTATACACTTTTATATTAAAAATATAAACAGTACGTTTGGTATTACCCAACTGTGAACATGTAATTTTACATAGCTTTGACAGTTCAGACAAAATTATATAAGGCTGTATAAATTGTTAGTTTGTTGTTGGTGTGCACTATTTCTTCAGAACTTTTGTGTGAGTTTATTATTTTTCAAAATTTTTACTCCTTTAAAATATATCGTAATGTTGTATTTGAACTCGTGTTGTATTTTGTATGGTTGGCGTAAACATCAATTTTAACGTTCGCACTTCTGTTATAATTCTTAAATGTGGTTTATGATTAAAGAAAAGCTGCCTACTTCAAACAATATTTCAAATATTAATGGGTTTAATAGCTATTACATTGGTAATTAAGTATAGTTCATACAGCTGAGCAAGGCTCTAACATTGTTGCGTGCATTGGTCATTGTATGCTCGTTATAATTCTTGTAGTACGTCTATGGCAATGGCCTATCTAAAACTAAAACATAACTTTCAAAATGCGATCGTGAGTTTAATTGTAATTGCAATGTATTAATACACACTAGTACAACTTAATAATGCCTTTCTGAGTAATGAGAAAACTAACGTTAAAACAATTGTCAACTTAATACCTTCATTTTTACAAGATTTGGAAACGTAGCATCAATAAGTGAAAAGAGATGTTAACGAATTGAAAAATGTATTTGATTGAAGTATGATATATAATAAAAACATTGTGCTGAGAGAATTTGCTTTCGTGCTTGTATTCTGTATTTTAATTTAAAATATTCATTCATCTTTTGGTAGTATGCATAAATCATCGGAAACCTTTATCAAAGTCATTCAGTCAATTATGTGTTGTATGAACAGTAATGTTTTATACAATTTTCCAAATTTAATCGGACTAAAATGCGTTACAAATATTGATTAGTTTTCTCAGATGAATTGTGAATACCATACCATCCAGAGACTTATTTAGACAAAATTAAATGCATTTTTGAGACAGTGCTAACCAATTACGTCCACTTGATCTACATATCGAAATTTGATAAGTTGATCACACAGGAATGCAATGTGTAGCGAATGTATAGTTTTATGGCTGAAGATCTTAACATATATTAGCGACCATACGCCAAATAGTTTTTCGATACATGTACATTTTGATTATCCGGAAGAAATATGTGGAAATTATGTGAAAATAAAATTTGATCTATCTGAACGGGATAAATTCAGAAGTGCTATTATTAGTTGACTAACCGAACTAACTAAATTGGCCTGAAGCCATAGTAATAGTCTACAAAACACGAAGTCTATTAATACACTGCTGAACTCTTTTACAACCATTATGCGTGAAGTAGCCGATCCATTATTTTTAAACCATACCTTACATACGAATGTATAACGATGTAGCGCATGTCAAGAATGCGGACTAGTGCGGTGATTAGTGTGTTCAATCTAAAAATATATTTACAAGCTCTGATACAATTTATTTAAAGCAAAACATAATAGAGTAGATATTTAATTTGCGAACAGAATCAAAATATAAATCTGCAATAAATAAAAGTAACAATTATTTGAAAATAAAACACCTTTGCGACTTAGAGAAATTAAAGCATGCTAAATCTAGAGAGGTTTCAAAGCATTTAAAAAATAATGAGAATAGAACGAGTAAAAACATTTCAAATGATGATTTTTATAACTTTTTCTCTATACTAAGTAATGATGTTTCACAATGTTCAAATGACGGGGCGAAACATTTTGTCGCTCATAGAATTTTAATAACTGTGATGTCCCGTTCCCAGAACCAATCACCACTGACGAAATTTTAAATGCCTTTAGGTCTTGAAATCAGGTCAAGCATGTGGCTATGATAATCTACTAAATGGGTATTTTATAGAAAGCGTATATATTTAAAGATCTCATGTGTTTGATATATTTAGCGTTATTTTAAACTCGGGGTATTTTCCTGATAAGTGGACTAAGGGGGCAATTGTGCCTATACATACAAAGGGGGATGCTGAAAATGCTAGTAAACACGTGTAAGCTGTTTGTCTACGCTTTTTACCACTGTAATAAACAAGCGGATTGAATCTTTTTCTAACGAAAATAATAGCATTTCGGACGCTCAGCTCGGATTTTGGAAAAGGAGATCAACCGTTGAAGCCGTTTTTATACCCTTGTTATCACACAATATCTGAACCAAAATACACGTCATTATGTTATATTTGTGGACATGTTTAAATGCTATGACTAATTTTATCGGGATGCCCTTTGTATGAAATTGTTCAAATCCGAAAACTAAGGTAAATTGTTAAGAAGCATACGGGATATGTATCATAAAGTAAAATCATGTGTTAAACCATGTAACACATATTCCGATTTTTGTTTAATATGCAGTTGGATTAAGGCAGGGGGAGGTTATCTCGCCTACTGTGTTTTCATTCTTCTTTAATGACCTTGAACTGTATTTTCCAAATGAGTAATTGCCAGATGAAGTGCGAACCAATATTGGTACTTACGGTTAACACAGACAAGACAAAACATAGTTTATCAGAAAGAGGGGCAGACTGCTATTTAATGAACAATGGAACTTCGACTGCAAAAAAAATAATGGGTGTAAACGATTTGAATTATCGTGGCACTGTTTTCAACAATACTGTATTGTTTTTACCTTAACCAAGACTCTATATCATGTAAAGCTATTAAGGCATTAAACTATTACTACAGCATTGTAAAAAGTCCAAACTAAATCTATAGATATTGTGTCAACTCTTTGATTCATGTTTTGGTTATTTACTTATCTATTCAGCAGAGTTATGGATATTCTCACAATCGAAAGAACTAGAAAGAATACACACGAAATTTCGCAAACATATTTTAAAACTTAAAAATAATACATCTAATGCGGGTGTATATGAGGATTTAAGTCAATACCCTCTGCTCATTACAAGGTATAAAAATTATATTAAAAATTAAATAATGGAGTAAAATTATACATACAGATAATATATTATTATACAGGTTTACGAGCAAGCAAAGAAAGATTGTAACAATGGCTTTAAACATTTGGTATATACTGTAAAGTTGTTGATGAACATATATGGTTTCTCTTATGTTATTGACGATGCTGACATTGTCAATTTTAAATCATTTACTTGTATTTTTATCATCCACAATTTCATTTAGGAATGGTCCCAAACATGCACACAAACCATGTTTTACTAATTATGTACTTTTCATAAACACTTTGTATTACGAACCATACCTCGATTTACTACCTATCGGCCTAAGAATTTTTTTCTGTAGAATGTGACTATCGGTTCACCCAATAAGAATACAAACTGGTAGAAATGTTAGAAAAAGAAGTGCTAGGAATCAGCGTTATTGTTTGATTTTTAATTCACATGATATTTAAGATGAATATAATTTCATGCGTGCATGTCCAATTTAAGAAGAGATACGGAAAGACGATGTATCAAAGTATTATTACCAACGCCTATCGATGTTTAAATTTTTGGAAATGTTGGGCATTTATTACTTAACCATTTTTTTTAATTTCTTGTTTCATTATATACGCCTTAAATAAAAGAAACGCATTGTTTCATGTAAGTTTATCCTCGAAAAACAAAGATACGTACTTAAACATTTTGGATTTACACAATATGCATGTATATCATTATGACGTATGTACTGAAATGTATACCGTAGGTACTGACATAATTATTAACGTGACATGAATCTTCTGAATCATGCTTTGATTGTTTTTTTATACTGACGTTGAACAATGTTCAAATAATAATAAAACACAAGTTATATTCTGTTCAGGATAATTATCTGATATAAATGTTGCGCTTTAACCGGATATGGCTAATAGTAAGTTTCTTTACTATACCTTAATTTCCCCACCAGCATTACTTGACTACGTATCATCATGTGAAGCAGCTATCGATGCATTGATAGTCATTGTATGTTTTTTTTATACAAATCGTCATCAATATCAACAAATGAAAAGTTAAGCTTCACTGGCAAGAGATAAACCTTATTGTATTATGTTGTTTTATTTTAGGAAAGGAACCAATTTCCGAAATGTGCAGGATTAATGGCCTTTTATTGTACCATCAATTTGTCAACTTTCCTTCAATAAAAGACTACCGGAGGTTTACAAGAATGTATCTCCTATCGATGGCTGTCATGTTGCAATTGAGATATAATTTATAAGTATTCAGCCTTCGCGTTGCAACACAGCTTGCTGGACATATACTAATGGGAATTTCTGTCTAGTCTCTAGAGTAAATGCTGGGCTGTCCTTATGGCATGTACTAATGACACCGACACACAGAGCATTTCCCTATGATGTCCACAGTAAAGCAGACCAAACATTAAATAAAAATATAATATATGGGCAATATGAAATTAAGTTTATTGAAATGCTTATCAATGCTTCTTTTTTTAACAATTCAATTACTTTAATAGGTTGTTTTCGATTTATGTTGTTTTAATACAAGCCGACCTACATCATCTATCTACTTTTTCGTTAGAATTTTCCATATAAGAACCATGTTCCCAACTGTAAGATCTCTAATATATCACTTAATATTGAACACGTTGGTATTGGTTTCCTTATACACGCTTTAAACTCACTCTATCTTTATTATTATTAAACACACACCTTTAGTTGTAGAATGTATTTTCTTTTTACTTTTTTGTTCAATTGGAACATAGTAATCTTGACCAAAAATGTTTGAAACAGTAAAAGTACGAAGTTGCGAAAATATAAATACCTGGTTAAAGGGGATAATGCTCATTTTCGTTTTTTGACGACATTCGTTTTTGTATTGCATGAACATCATTTTAAAGCTGTCGGAACATAAACTGTTCATTGGAACAATAGTATAAAAATACAGTCCAAATCATTGTATTGGTAAAAATATCGTCATAAGAACTAAGGCAGGCAATTTGATCAACGCGGTGTCATGATCATTGAATTTAACATGGAAGAAACTTGTAAATATTGTGCTATGGTATTTGTAACCCTTGTCTTTAATGATATAGAACGCAGTATATCCTAATTAGTTGGCGGCTTTGAAGCATTTTTTCTACTATATCGTTTACTCATTCATAAAATCATGCATAATTTCGATATTATTCAGCAAAGCCAATATGAATATGTGCATCATAATAAACGGAATCGTATATGTGTATATATTCATGGCATAATGTTGATACTTATTTTAGAATGTTAATTTTATCTAATAGAAAAAAGTGATTCCCATGAATTATTTTGTAGCGTTCATACCAAAGGTACCAATGTCTCAACACCGCTTGCTATTATTGTTTTTCGTTTTATTTCAAAATGTATAAAAACAAAGGTGTTAATAGCGTATGGTCCCTTCTCAGTAAACCATAAATGGCTGTGATCTTTTATGGCACATAAGTGAAAAAAAGCAAGTTGCTTTAAATAAAGAATGTTAAGAAATGTTGTACGATCGATGCCAGACTACTGTAAAACAGTTTCGTTTCAGCAATTAATATATCTTATCAACCGTAATATTTGTTTCCTTTAAATACAGACATCTTAATACAGCTGAAATCAATGAACACATGCGGTAAAACTATTTTCACGAACGCTTTTACGAAGAAAATGTGTATTATGTCTGACTTTACAGAGAAAATAATCACGAACTTAGCCCGAAAACATCTTTTTTTAACTAATGATTTTTTCAAATGAGATATATCAATGTCGATTAGTTTGTAGTAGTTTGCCGAAAGTTGTATGTGTGTTTGCTTTGTATTTATTGCATGTGTTAAGAATAACTTCATAAATATTTGTTCAAGCATTCCCAAGTGATATACGTTTAACAGCTATGTTTTACTCGTACTAAGATTTCATTGATGCATAGGTCTAAAATAAAAGTATCTACAGTCTATAGCGTTATTACAGGTGATGTCCCCTTTTCACCCTAGGTAACTTTTATTGATTGATATGCGTACTTACGTAATGTACATAGGTACCAAATATCTGACAAAAAATACGAGATCAATAACACCATATGTATGGTTTTGTGTAATTTGATTACTTTCTGTTACGAAATCGTACAAGAGTCATTGATCTCAATTGTTTTTATTTTATGAATTTTAGCTGCATTATTAAATGTTTTTTAGCATTTAAACGGCCTTTAGTGTGCATTATTTCGACGTTTGAAGCGTGGCTTTATTGTGCCTTTTTCTGCGTGTGGACGCTTTTTAATTGTGCGTTTTTACGACTTGTTAGAGTTTGTATGCATTTATATATCAGATAAATATGCCTTAATTGCACGTTTTGTCGCCTTGGTTAACTTTATTACGTATTCATTTATGTTATAACACGTTTATTAACGTTATAATATGTTTATAAGCGTTTTTAAATATCCATTTGCTTAGAAACGCACATGTGCGTTAATACGACTTTGCATTATTTTATCTACATTTTATTTGGAACTTATAGGCTTTCGTTGTAAAGATAGTTTATAGTTTGATAAAATGTTAAGATACAATTGTGTATATAAAATTATTCTCTAAACAATTACGTTATGCTTCAAATCATATTTCCAATACATCTGTTAAAAAGAAAATAATTAACTTGCCATCATTTGTCTATTTTTAATAATAATAATAAATGCGAAACACCTAAATTTGAATATTGTACTATATTAAGCGTACTACTGGTTTATCTATCCGTTTAGTTAACTGATCTAAACTGACAAGGCCACTGAGTGAAATATATCTTCTGTTTATTGCTATTCCACTTAAAATAAAAACGTTCATTAAGATTTGTTGAACATTTGTATTTACCTTATATAGCATGTTAACAAAGGTTCCTACAATAATTGTACCACTTTGTATATATATATGTACATTTAAAATATTTTTACTATTAGGTGTTCTTCTTGCTTTACTGAAAGTCGCAATTGAAAATAGAAAGGCATAGTGTTCCAATATCACAAATTAAATCTTGACTTCTGTCTTATAATCTCAGCAAAAGCCTAATTCTAAGGCACAAAAGAGTCATTCAGTTAAATATAGGCCCATCGGGTAATGTTTGAATATTAATGTTTAGAAAAACAAATTATCAACTCCATGGTAAAATAACATATGTTCACGATTAATTTGAATAGTAAGAAATGTGATATGCCCAAGAGGATATAACATGCGGAAAGCAGTTTTTGTAACCGTATAATCTTAATGTCATCTTAAGTAATATTTACAAGAACAACCAAAGCCTTTGCAACGTTAAAATGGTTTCTAGTTTCAAACCATAGTTCATATTAAATAATACCGCACTTACAAGTACATGTTCTGTTTTAATTATATTATGAATATTGATGAATACATTGGCCTATGCTATTATTATATAAATATACTGGAAATCACGTCGATGTGAGTCAAAATAGTACGGAAAATTAATAACTGATGTCTTAAGTATGAATAAGTCTTAATAGTTCTCTAGATGATGGGTCCTGTAACGGTCGTCAAGATTCACAAATCATTGTATTGCCCTCATGCTCAAGTAAGTCAAGTTAAATCCGGAAACAATTTCAGCGCACGACTGTTCAGGAAACAATTTCAGCGCACGACTGTTCAAAGATCTAAATAGAATTAATGAGCTTGGTGCCTATTATCGTCGCTTGCAACTTAAAACGTGAATGCATATATAAACATGTCAGTAAAATCAAATACCTTTGTCAGTGTTTATGCGTATCTTTTTTCGTAACAATTGATTCCTGTTTATTCTACACTATTTGGAAAACATTATTGTTTAGCTTTTTTTGTAAGAGTATAACTCTGTAGTTGTTACGTTCAAAAGACGACAAACTCACTATACATGTTCGAAAGTCTGCGAGCCAAGTTAAGGCGTTGACGTGAAATGATATTATTAAAATAATGCCCGTTGCATCAATATTAATCAGCACAATTTGGTATCTATATGCTTACTTTGTTTTGATAAATCAACTTTAATAAAAAAAAACAATAATGCTTCAAAAACTATATCAGAAGATAATTTCTTAAATATTACATTATAAAAACTTGGATGACCGCATAAGAAAGATAAATGCAAAACATTAAAGTCATCTGGTTTTTAAAACGTTATATTGATTTAATAATTTAAATACAGATTTGATGTGACATTCCAATGACCAACGCTGATCGTTTTAAGAAACGGCGTTATCAGAAATTCATAATATTTTAGTCAATACACAACAATTTTAAAACAAAAATGTGCAGCGTCTGATGCTGAAGAATATATTACTGACCTTAATAAAAATATTCGCTGGAGATTATTTATTGCATAGCTTATAATAGCATAATTAAATTTATATTTCATTCGCTGAAAGTCCTTTTTGAGATGAACATTATTTAATGTATTTCTTAGAATGGTTAAAAGTTTATTTCACGTAACACTTGAAAGATAAGATTTGAAGTCTCATTTACAATTATTTTGTATCATAGATTCTCAAGTAATGATTTTTAAATTAAAAGAATTTCTTTTGTAAGTGCATTATTTTCTAATTTACTTTAATACCAGCTATTAACTGATGCAGGCTCTTAATAAAACCATTCTTAACTAAATGAAGGCTATAGGTCATGAATTAAGTAAAATGCAAAACTGGCTACTGAAGCTCAAAAACTTAAAGTTGAATGTAAATTCTAAATAAAAAGAAATGACCACTGTATTCCTTGCTGTATCCTATTAGCGAAAAAAGGTTAAACCAATTGTTAACAAACTGTGATAATCTTAATGTAAACAATAATAGAATGAAGGGCATATAAATTATTTGTCGGGAAGAAATGTATTGATCATTGTTAAACATCCTTTTATAAATACAATTAATCAAAGAGCCAACCTTACATCGCTTGTTAATGAACATGTCTAATTTGCATGGAGACTTGCATCAGCGTTAGTTGGAATGCCATATAGGTTGATATGTGAGTGCAATGATACACATACATAAATTGTATTTGTGTCTTTCAAATCACATACAACATACATCGCTTACCGATCTACGAACGTCGGAATGAATATCGGGGAATGATAATTGTGAACTACGGCATATTGCAAAATAAAACCTAATATTGTGTTACTTTTTATTGGTTGTTACCTTGATGAAATAATTTCACGGAGTAAGATTTTACATGACAAGCAGTATGAATCAATATGTGTGTCTCTTTTCCACACTAATAGCTATTGCCAATACTGATGATGTAGAATTATTTTCTGTCGTCTATGTGATTAGCCTAGGATTATTTATGATAAGAATGCACTATAGAGGTTTCTTCAATGAATATGAAAGCTCGAAAACTTAAAATGCCTTTTTTTATTCGAACGATGACCGACATTGCCATTACCTCGGTAAAAGCATGTACGTCAATTCATTCTGTAATGCCTGCAACTAGACTTTAAATACAAATGCGCTCTATGGGAAACCATATGACTTGAGACAATTATGCGCTACCATGTACTGCTAACATTTGCATGAATGATCACAAGGCAAATTATTTAAACGCTTATGAATATCATATATATATGATGGTTGGAAAAATGAACGTGCTGTAATTTTGCTGAACACCAAACGTCAAACGTAATTAATATATACACTATTGTATGTTTGAGGTAAACCATTTCCATTCGGTCATTATTAACTAGCAAAACAGGTCATACTTTTACGAGAGCCGCCCCTAATCTGGACGCGTAATAATCCCTGTAGTTTTAGTGGCAAAAGTATGCGCTTGATTGTTTGTTTGTTTCCTGACTATTAATTGGACCGTTTTAAAGGTTTATACAAAATGAAGTGTTTGGTAAAGGCGGCGTACATTATTAATGGTATTAAATTTCATTTTATCACACAATAAATCAACACGAAAAACTTTTAACAAAAGACATGAATATTTGAAAAATACAATGCAAATTATTATTCATTGAGACTTTTCATAACTCTGCAATATTGCATAAAACATTTAAGTGAAGGAAGTATTTTGGGCATAAAGTTGCACAAATGTAACTACACTTGGCAGGCACGTAATGCATAGGTTGACACCATTCATGGATCAAATGCGTTCCAAAATCTTCAGGTTTTGCGGCAAAATAGTTATCAATCTTTCCCTTTCAACATAAAGACAATGATATGTTCAAGTGGTACAGTGTATATCACCTATCTCTGCATGCATGCATAGTAACATAAGTATATTCTGAAAGTTACGGTCTAGCAATACAAAAGCCACGTAGTCACAGTAAATGTTTCCTTTTTGTGTTAAACATATTATACATCTTAATATCGCTCGAAACCTACAGTATAATTTTGACATAATAATATTATTTAACAATGTCGAGATACTACGAATGAACTATTAACAGTGCACATATTCAGCATTACGAAAGTACAAAGCTATGAGCGCAGTTACTTGGACATACACACAATATTACTCGAAATGAGTTAAATAAATTCGACTTGAACGAAGAACAACACAATAATCTTTATTAAACTCAAATATCGTACCGGACAGTACAAGTATGATTACAACAATTTTTATATTCCGTCATTAATCTATTTTAATAAATCAAAATATCGGAGGGACTCATTTATACGTTTCGATGATTGAACTGTTGTTTGCAGCATGTAGTGTTTATATAGGTACTAATTTGCATGAAAAACTAACTTACCTTTTTTAAGCAATCGACTGAACCGGATTTCATCTATGTGTCATAGAAATAAAGTCCGTTGTTATCATGTGTAAATCAGTAAGTAATCAAACGCGTAGCTATGTTTCAAACACATTGTAATGACATTCAATTAAGTAGATGTCTTATATTCGAAGCCGTCAACAGGGTTAATCTTTGTTATGGTTCATGCATTACATTTGTGTAAATTCTCCTTTTGAAAATAATTGTATGTTGTGTTCGAGAATTGATCGGATTGGATCGATATTGCAGATGTAAGTCAAAACACATGGTATCCATAAACACATGGAAATCACCAAATTAGTCTCTCTTTTTTCATAGCACGGTTATGTGTTTAAATTATTTGACATGTGCACATTACGTGAACAGAGATATGCCAGAAATTAAAAAAATTTAGAGAGAAACTCCAGGAATAAGAAATTATCATGATTTAGTAATTCTTTATGTTTAATGACGTCTTGTATGAATTGCATGGAATTGGACAGGTAAATGTTAATTGCCTCACTTTAAAGAATAGCTGACGATTATTTATCTCTTAATAATATTTCTGAACTTTGATTTAATGGAAGGGAAAGCCCGCCAACAATATTCATCACCAGTAATGTTGCACGTGTTAAGTATTCAGCTGATTTTTTCCATTATAGATTATACATACATGTCAAATAATATCCGTTCAAATAAGCAAGATTTGGCATTTTTTGTTTCAATTTTCAACAATGTTAATTTTTAAGATGGAGATATCTCAAAAGTTCACCTTGTACTTTGTCCAATTAAACCTTTTCAATAAATAAAAAAAAATGTTCAAAATGTAAAATCTACATTTACTTGTTTTTTTAATTACAAGGCACAAAACTTTGTCACAACTCTAACGCTTCTGTACAAAGGTGAATGCTATAGTATACAAATTGGCGACAGTAACTTTAACGAACTGCCAATTTTCACTGTGAGCATATAAACAAGTCTAGATTAGTCACGGCGTATCTTTACATCTTGCCATGTTACATGTTTACATTTGAACAGTTGTAAAGTCTTTAATCTCTACGCGGTTGAAGCGACAAAAATATTGATTGTCTTAGCCAGTAACCAATTCTACGCTTACAGGCCAGGAACCATTGTGACATGACGTCACACGAAATTTTAATCACTGATAAAATGTCTGTGTAACACGGGAGGCGGAAAACTACAACGGGCGAGGCATGGTCAGGGGTGATAACCCTAAAAAAGGGTTAGGGTAAGGGTTAGGATTAGGGGTCGGGTTAGGGTTAGGGTTGGGTTTAGGCTAACCTAAACCCTAATCCGACCCCTAACACTAACCCAAACCCTTACCCTAACCCTCTAACCCCCCCTTGCGCAATACCATACCATGCCTCGCCCGTTGTAGTTTTCCGCCTCCCGTGTAACACTCGCTGTATCGACAAACTGATGACTACTGGTTTAATGTAAAGATAGATTCTTCTGGTGCAATAACGAACATAGTCAACTTCGGTGGATAAAGTATGTATCAAAAATGTTGTTGTATCAGAAAAGGTGATATAGTTTACTGTAATCTGTAATACTGTACCGTAATCTACTGAGAACGTCTAAACGCTTGACAAAAAATGCATACGCCCGCAAGCCCGCAAGCACACTCGCTTCCATCTACACACGCACACACTCACACATTAACAAAACATGCATAAACGTACATGGACAAAACTTTTTAAATCATGAATAAAGGCGGAGAACCTCATTCTGAGTGAGAAATAATAATAATCGAGACATTCCTTGTGTAAAAAAGATAATCGAATAGTTCCTTAAAAGTGACAAAAATCTCTGACACTGTATCAAAGTGATAACGGTTGATGCTGCTTAAAAGCATGTAACAGAAGCAGCTGGAGTACCGGACGGCGCCCTTGAAGCAAAAATGTGATCGCCGTGCTGAATATTAGTCGTAAACAAACATAATTGCATAGGAAAAGGCATCAACGTCATGTAAATCTACCGAGCCGCGCATTTCAAAACGAAGAGACTGGTTACCTGAATAACCGCCCACCGATTCCACGACGATGAGTACACATCGGTCGGCAACTTTCCGATTTACTTTTGGCATTGATTCAAACAATGTTGTTTTCACAAACAGAAATGAGCACACCCGATTAATCACGTCAACAGTCTTAAATAACTATTCACCGTCCGATCGCAATTGCCGCCTGTCGATATGTCCCGGTCTTAGAAAAGTCATTCGTCGAGTGGCGACAGCTCTTTATGTCTGGAAACCGGTGACGAATGCGTTATTGTCAAATTAATCAATTTGCCTTGCACAAATACTGAAATTAAAATATTCATATGAAAGGTTTAATAATATTGTTAGTTCAAATGTTTTAATTATTATCGCTTATTATCAACAAGTAATGAAAGATTGAATACTTGCAATCTCGATTTCTTTTTTTTTTTTTGCTTTGAATACATACTATTTAGCATATCTTCGCTAATATCCGCGACAATTTTAGCGTACGAAAAATTGCAATCTCTTATTGCTCCCATTTGATTTTCCAACAGAAATACAAGAGGTGAAATAAATAATGTTAATCCTGGATTTTTACTAACATTTGCATATAACACAAAACATGCGTGCGTGCGACTGTCTCTGTGTGTGTGCGTGCGTGTGTGTGTATATATGCATTTGGGTCTGTGTGCGTACGAATGTTTCATTTTTTAATCGTTTTGGTCGTTGACCTCGTGCTTTATCTGTTCAATCAATATTGAACTTTCACCTTTCGATTTTTTGTACGATGAATTGCTGGTAAAGATGACATTATTATCTAAAGCCTAATTCTTTCAATACTCATTCACGGATTTAAATTTAACGAAAAAAGTATGAAAGCTTTATAAAGTTTACACGTTTATAAATAAAATTAGAACAAATTAATTATGTAGTTGGTTTCTTGTAGATTAGACAAAGTAACAATTCGTCAACTATTCAAGGTTTTATACAGTATGGAGATTGTTAACAGTAATTGAAATTTACAATATCTGCGACAGGCGGCTATAACTTTAAACCACATCTTGTACAAGACTAAACACCTGTTTAAATATCGAATTTATTATTTCACTAAAATTTATTAATACCAAAAATAAAGATTTTCTTTTAATGCTGTTATCATTAAACATTTAAATAAATGTGTCACTTTAACAATTGTCCGTGTCTTAAGGCGCTAATCGTTTATTAAAATAAGTTAAAAAAATTGCTAAACATTATAATTCTTAATACAATACAAAAATAAGTATAATATAATTAATAATGTCAATAAACACACACGGCAAGATCAACGTTTTAATTGAAAATCAATATGACATTCCTCGTAAATTACCAATTTATTAGTTTTATTATCATTATTATATCGAATACTATGTATAGAGATACAATGTATGTATAAGCGACCAATGACGTAACACTGTCCAGCTTTCACTTTACAGAGTGCTATATGGCAACAAATGGAATGTGAACAGTGGTAATGGTTTCAGACATGGCATAGCATAACTTGTAAGTTTGTATAACATTCATCTAATACAATTAGTAAAATAATGTTTATATTTTATGTTCAATAATTTGTGCATGATTATTCTGCGCTTTTATATGAATTTGAAGCCGTTAAAGCTTCCGACATGACTTCATGTCGGAACGATGATATTGTAAAATGACGTTAAACGATATGATGTGCATCGACCTCATATTCATAGGAGTACATTGTAGGATTTTAGCTTATTTTGACTGAATTAGTGGGTGCGGTATGATAACACATTTTCATGTAGCAGATTTCTTTATTTTTTTTAAATGTCAGGACAACAATTGATACATACATGTTTTGTTTCAGATTACACTTTCGTATCCTTCAAATGTGCCTAACTGTCATCTCAGATTAGCATGATGATGATGATCCTGTTCACCAAGACTTTGTATGTGCATGAAAGTGATAAATGTCCAAGGCAAGTGTATACTAAAATAATATTCAGCTATTTAACGATATGAGGTCGATGTATATTCATAGGAGTAGGTTTTTAGCTGAGTTTGACTTAATTATTGGGTGCGGTGAAATATGCCTAACTGTCATGGCAAATTAGCAAAATGAAAATGGTCATGTTCACCAAGACTTTGTGTGTGCAAAATAGTGATAAATGTCCAAGGCAAGTGTAACATCTAGCAATTAATCTTAACACATTATTATAAGTTTCTAGATCATATGTTTTAGTAAGTACTGATAATATGTCAAATTAACAAATTTTTACATGATGGAATACGGAATTAATTGTGTATTGTTCAAACTATTTTATTTTAAACTAAGTATGAAATAAACCACACTGTTGAAGTTTTATCTATTATCTTTTTAACAAACATAATTTTTGTCAAAATATAAGATTTTCTTCCAATTCACATTCATGATTTATATGTGTGCTTAATTATTTGTACACTCGTTGTGTATACATAAAAGACAAAGAAGGGAAAAGCACTTAATTTAAAATGTGTTATTGATCGGCTTTTTGAACATAACGTCATACAATCAACTCGTGCGATAAAACGATTAGGAACACCACATTATGTGTGTGTGTGTGTGTTTGTGATGCAATTTTTGAAACCCATTTGCGTCTTCACGACGTCATTTCGAGTGTTCTCCAATACACCCACCAAATTCATCAAATACTCCCTATACAATAGTTTTACAAACTTGTTGTGTTAACTATACATTACGTAGATTCTAAACTGGTTAACCTTTTGAAATACCTGACATCGTTCGCTTATTTATGCTTATTAATTTGATTTGTAAAACATATTATGTACAACCAAACTACAGAATGAATGACACGATTCAGTAAACATAACACGCCATATTAAGCAAGAGCTTGTTAAATATGTTTGAACGTTAATGCTTTTATTCAATGCAAAGAGTACATCTTGATTGCTTTGTTCAACTCTTTAAATAGAATGGTCTTATACATAAAAGGTCTGCATGCCTTTCATTTAAATTGTAAAATAATACAGTAATAAATCGCATATTATATACATTTAAGTTGTAATTCACAATTAACTGCTACGACTTATGCATAAATTGTAATCCAAACATCAAACCAAATGTTTTGCAAAACAATATATATATTTTGAACATTATTTTGTGTTTATTAAAATTAAAATTCTACTTATACTAAAACAGTTATTGATGAAAAAAAATGTTATCTCAGAATATTTCATCGTTGGTCATATTTCCAGTAATAGAAAATTAAACTTTATTATTTTTTACGGAAGCAAAAAGCATCAATTTGTTTGTTAAAGAAAGCTATGCTTTAAATATTTCATGTACGTCGAAATAGTAATAGACAGAACCAACAAAAAAACAGCAGCAATCGAGGTGTCTAAGCATTACACTGGAAGAGGTCAAATATTACATATATAATAGTATAGTAGTATAGTATATTGCATTTGGTTGATCAGTATTTTAGAATGCAAAATAAATTTATATATAGCTGTTAACACTTATTAAGAAACAGCAGTGCATGTGTTATTTTTGATTATGCGGATTATTAAATTATTCACAAACTTGCATTTAGATTATGTGTATAGATGTTAATAAGATCCATTTACACAAAAACTGTTTAGACATGCCATCTGGTTTATTGATAGTTTGTGATATTGTCCGAGTGTTAAAAACATGTGTTTGAGGCTTTAGATACATATCAAATCAATTGTATATGTTATTTGTTTATATATGTCGATTTACCATATTTATATATAAAAAGGGGTTAGGTATCAATATGAATTGACAAAGTTCTTGTCTGTAAGAAACGTCTTTTTAACATTAATACTTTATTTCTTTCCCGTATTAAATGATTCACAAAGCACGTATATGGTTGTGTGTGAAACAAAAAAGGTACTGAAAAAAAGAAAGTGTATCGTGTTCCTTGTTGTCAAGCTAGATTTAATGTTGAACTAAACTGTCTAAAAAAATATTCGCAACCTCGCCCTTTGATCGATGATATTATAAACTAAACACAAAACGTGGAGCCTGTCGCTATTAGTAATGATTATGTTAATTTCCCGATAACATCATTTTCTTTAAGAGTAGGAATTTATTCAAGAAAAGATGTGATTAAATCAATGTACATTCACTCGAAAGAATTTGCCAGCCACACAAAGTAGTATGCATGTATATTGTTTTTATTCTGTGTGTATTTATTTTATTTTTTTATTTCTAATGTTTCTATTCTGCGTGTAAAGCATATTTAATTCAATATTTTCGTTGTAAAACTAATGTACAAAACAGGCTTTTCCAATTCAATAGAAACTGCTATAAATATATAGACAAAGCTCACAAATAATCAGGTTAATATAAATTGTATGGGCCATAAAGTTATGTATGTGCGCACAGTGAGAAATCACCACTATCATGTGCGGATATGCTAATACGACACACTTTTTGGATCTGCAACAAATGCGTGAAGACGTTTGTCGTTATGAATTGCGTTGAAGTAAATATTAACAATCATTGACTTAAGGCATCATTCAAAGATATGTATGTAATTCCAGCGAAATTAAAATGGAACGCCTCGTCTGTCATCTGTTGACGATGTATATATCGGCTGTTTTATTGTGTGTGTTTGTCATGGTGTGCTATGTTGTTGTATATTTACCTGACTATTGCAAAAGTTTTCGAACGTTTGATGCCCATGACTTTGATTGGGTGTGATCACATGCTTTTTTTATATTGTCTGCGAATAATATTGCTTAAAATACAGTTGCAGGAATTGTCGTTGAATAATTTTAAGAAATAATTAACTACTCGTAAATATCGACATATATAAATCGGGTATCTACCTACTTCGGCACACAAAGCATTTGAATGTGACGAAGCTTTCACATTTAAAAGTCACATTTCACATTTTATTATTTTACTCCGATGACATATTTTCAAGACTTGAAACCATTGTGTTACACGAGCAGTTTAAGAGTACAAGCGTGTGACCGAGTTATACATACATTTATTTTGTCATACATATTGCAAATTATAATGACTTGAGTCAAAGTAAAGACTAAAATAAAGTAATTTAAAATATAACATGCAGATTTATCGCAACTGTTAACGTAAGTGATGTTTGAATGAGATATGGACCCTTTGTAAGCATAGAGAGTCACTGATATCTACCTGGACGTTGTTTGCCCGCTTATGTTTTTACTGTTTCTTAAAATAAAAAAACAGGCAATTTGTTACCCAACTGATGTGTTTAACTTGTCACGGACACTTTTCCATTTATCAATGGAGTTCTGCAACAATGTGATGTCGTTTTCATTACGTGATGATGTTTCCATTAATGAATATGGATATTTTTGTATAAATTCTCTAAAATGCTCTATAACGATTCCATCATCAGTACCTTTGAATAATTTTCAAAATGCTCTTATAAATAGAATAGTGTAATTGTTTAGATTAGAAGTATGTAACCAGTAAATATAAAGAAGTGAAACTCCAGCTGCTCCAGCAGTATCGCATTCGAATAATACACACGTGCGTGGTCCTTTACCTATGGCAAGTGACCAATTGCCAAACCAGTACGGCACAATACGAAACAACATACACACATAGTATAATAAAGCTTGGGAGGGTCAATTAAAAGCAGTTGGGGTTTAAACCGGTTTTAGAGCACTCAACCTCAAACTTGGCTCAGCAATATTCATGATACATATAAGTGTAAATACAATTTAACCTCATAGCATTGCAACTAAAATTAAACTTTAATAAACCAGTTGAAACTGTTATCTTCATGTTTGATCTTTTACCTTTATATTCGAATCTGTAGTTTATTTTCAAAGCTAGGACAATCCCCTAAAGGGGACGATAGTATTGCCCATACTGCATAACTTGGCGGGATTTTGAGACAAGTGACAGCTTGATTAGTCATATTTCATGATTATTGTACAAACAGACATTTTTTCTGCTAAAGTCTGATGTCTACAAAAGGACTCTACATTGAGCGAAGCGTAAACTTTCAGAATAATACAGTTCTTAGGAATGGTGATAATAATGAAGCAATCGGATTAAATAAAACTCAAATCGAAGTATTAAGGATGCTTCGTGAAATTCTGCAATATTATAGACAACTATCACCATCACAAGCTACGCGATGAGTAAGAAATAAGTAGGTCCGTATACTAATCCACATTCAAATAGTATTCTTTATAAAAAAAAACAATAAAATGTTTTATGCATTTCATGTGCGAATGTTTATTCGTGTAAAAAACACCAAACTCACGCATTTTGCGTATTTTGATAATTTTCAAATTCACTACGATATATTATTAAAATATCTCGATTATGTAATGACTTACAATTGTGTGGGGTTTAAGATGTATAACTTTTGAGATTGATGATCCAATTAATAACGACGCATTTGTTTCGGCCTTTATGAACATGGACTGGGAAAAATATCATGTATACAATTATATAAATAAAGTGTGTGCTGCAGTCAGTTCTGTAGTCTCCGTCTCTTTATGGTCCATATAAACAGACAGAAACTAAGCCAATTATGTGAATGTACTTTGTCGTGGTAAACTGTTATACTGTACATTTTACAAATCAAAAAGTATCAGTTTAATAGTAAATCAATGGTCATTTTTGTGCTTTGGAAATTTCTGTAAGCGAACAACGCTTTACGTTACTAACTTTATATGGGCCAAATACTCTTTTTAACTGATATAGTTGAAGTTATTGAAAGACTTAAAAATGAAGCTTTTATAATATGCGGTGATTTTAACCTTGTTATAGATCCTATATTAGATTACTTTTACTACACAAATGTTAACAATCCTAAAGCTCGAAGTAAAGTCTTAGAATGAATGAATTGCTACAATCGTGTAGATCCAGTCGAAAAAACCTAACCGTACCTGGCGTAGGACAAATCAAAAACAACAGGCTCGACTAGATCTATTTTTAATCACACTAGACTTTTTACAACATTTTGTATTCACATAAATTGAACCTAGTCTTCAATCTGATCAATCAATCATTACTTTAGACTTAAGTTTTAGCCATTTTTCTCACAAACCTGGTCTTCGCAAACATAATAATTCTTTACTTTCAGACATTGCTTATATACAGGAAACAAAAAAATGATGATATTAAACTTAAATATGCATTACAAATTTACAATTATGACAATATTAAATGAAATTCTGGACAGTGAATTGCAGTTTACCATAAGTGATAAACTTTTTATTGAAACTCTTCTTATGGCACTAAGAGTCAAATCAATTTCTTATTGGTCATATATAAAAAAGGAAACACAAATTGTAGAAAACAAGTTATAAAAACGAATTCAAGAGTTGGAAGAAACAATTTCAAATGATAACATTAAAAAATTAGAAAAATTTAAATCGGAAATAAATGATAAGCAGAGCTAAAATTTAAAAGGCTGTATGATCAGATCTAAACTTCAGTTGACATAACAAGGAGAAAAGCCGTCTAAATACTTTGCAACCTTCGGAAAAAAATGATGCAATAACAAAAACAATATATAAACTTTTAAATGTGGGCAATATTTGAACAACTGACCAAAAAAGTAACCTTAATACAATATCATCATATTATCAGTCTCTATATATGCAAAAAATAGAATGTAGTAGTGGAATTTGTATTACTCTGTACAAGAAATAAATTGTCCAAAATTAAACCAGAATGAGTCAAACTCAATCGAGAGTTTCATAACTATTGAGGAAGCTTCAGCATTTGTACAAAATATGTCAAATAATAAAACCCAGGCAGTTCTGGTTTTAATGCCGGCTTTTATAAAAATGTTCTGGAAAAAATGGAGCTTTTGTTGTAAGATCCGTAAATGAAGCTTTTAGTTGTTGAAATTTATCTATTACACAAACTCAAGTTATCATAACATGTATTCCAAAGGGAGATAAATCAAGGCTTTATATACAAAATTGGCGCCCAATTACTCTTTTAATCAATATTTATAAAATTGCCTCTGGAGTCATAGCCAATTAGCTAGCTGATTAGCTGATTAAAATTATTTATGGACACGTTAATTCACAACGATAAATTAAAGGGAGATACATAGGGGAAAATATAAAATTAATTTACGATATTATGCACTATACTGACGAAAATGAGATCCCTGGGTTACTTCTCTTATTAGACTTCGAAAAAGCATTTGATTCATTGGGATGGTCTTTTGTACAGAATGCTCTTTCCTTTTTTATTTCGGTTCAGACATAAAGCGTTGGTTTCATGTTTTATATAAAGATTCTTACTCAGCTGTTTCTCAGTGTGGCTACTTATCTATTTTAGAGGGCGATCTCCTCTCATGTTATATTTTTATCCTTTGCGCTGAAGTGTTGTCACTGAACTATCATTTAATGAAACACTTTCTGTTATTCAAGCTTGTGCAAATATTTCGGGTTTTAATGTAATTTTGATGAAAGCAATGCTCTATGGATTGGCAAGCAAACATATACATGTAGTTCTAGCACAATAAAAACAAAATGGAAATAACACTGGATGAAACAGAGTTAAAGTTTTTAAATGCTTGGAACAAATTTCCATGTTGACTTGTCGAGAATAATTGATATTAATTACAATGAAAAAAATGTAAAAATGGAAAATATTCTAAAAAATTGAAGGAGATTATTTTTTAAACCAATTGTTGAGATTATAATTGTGAAAACACTTATAGTGTCATTATTCAATCACTTCTTCATTTCCCTGCCTTACCTACCAAATATCATTTTAAATTCCATAAAAATCTTCTATTCTAAGTTTTTATTTGGGGTGGGCATAGTCAAATAAAGTTTTCGACACTAGTAAAAGAACACAGTGAAGGTTGTCTTAAAACGATTTACTTGGATGCATTTATTCCAGCATTGAAACTTACAGGGTTTCAAAAGATTCAATCTTTTAGAGGAAATAGGATAGATATTGCAAAACTGTATTTTAACGTATATACTGTTTAAATGCAATCATCATCATGCTTTATATAAATCTACACTTGTACATTTTGCAACCAAAATGAATAAACTTTAGAACATTTATTCTGGGAATGTCAAATATGTAAAGAAATTATTAAAGAACTGTAACCAGGACAATATTTTCTTTTCTTAAAGAGGACATTTTTTACTTGGATATTTTACAAAGTCTACTAGAGCCATGAATAATGTTATTTTGTATATTAAGCTTTACATCCACACGTGTAAAATGAAGAAAATCATCCCAAACATAACAGGAGTAAAAACAAACAGTAAGTATGAATATGATATCTTTAAAAAAAATATCAATCTCAAAAAATAACTTCGATTTCTTTGACCGTGAATGGAAATTGTTAAAAGCTATAGTCTCGCAACTTAACATTTACATTTGATTATTGTTGTATTTTTTGCAACCTCTTAAAAATTATGCCATTTAGTGTATTGTATGAATAATTTTATATGTGTTGCATCTGTTTCATCTCTAATTGTTGTAGTCTTTATAACGTGTTACGAATACCATTTATACAGTACCGTCGCTTAAAGGAAAATGTCTTGCTATGCCAATGTATCTGTTATTGCAATTAATACATACATTTATTGTGTATACATACTGGAAATGTAATCTTATTTTTTTATTTTGTAATTGTCATATTTGTTGTGTTGCTTTTTTTTAAATTTGTTTTTTCCAACTCAGAATTTAAAGTAAGAAAAATTATATTTTTATTATTTAGATATCTGGTTGAATCATATTTTTGTAATATATGTCATAGCTTACATGTACGTGCACATGTATAACCAGTATTGAAATAAAAGCTGTTGGAAACAAAGTAATTCAATGCTACTTACAGATTCAAACATTACTACCATTGTTACATACAATGTCATTATTGTTAGAAACCAGTAACACTTATCTCGTTCTTAAGGTCTGAAGACTTCAAATATAATTGCTTGCCTTAAAACACAAACCTGCTACAATTGAAACCACAGTATCATGTTAATATTACAGATATATCGTATGGTTGAAAGTTCTTTGTATAAATATAGTTACGTGTAATTTTATGCCCATGTTTACTTCTGCCTGGCAGATTAAAATGAAAAAAAAAGAATAAGTTCATGTCCGCAACGGTATGGAATGAATATGCGATACATTCCTAGTTTGTACATCCATGTCTTTACGTTTTGTAAACTAAGTGCCAATTATATCGCCATGAAACGAATACAAATTCTATAATTATATGTGATGTGAAAAATGAAAGACTAATTGCTCCAGTCCAGGCGGGAGTGTGTCATCGTTATTGGCATCCTTCAAAGTGAAAGCGGTATTGAGATAATCATACAAAACTGCTCCTCCATGTTTAACGTCCTGAAAGCCGGAAGTGGAAAAGTCAAACGCAAGAGTGTTGTCCTCCGTTAAACCGGAAACGGAATTGCGTTACACAGGACTGTTGTCCTCATGACTTGAATCGTTCACTGCGGAAGTTTTTGTCATCATTGGTCTAGTACTCAGCTTGTTGTAGAAATATGGCGATGACTTGGACGCAGGGCTATTCGAATTTAGTGTGCTGGTGTACGTGTTTGTAGACGTTGCCAAGCATGGCAAGATGGTGCGAATGAAGGCGTTTCGATAATTCTTCGACATGGCGTTGTACAGAAAAGGGTTTATGGAGGAACTGACAAAGTACAGTACACCTGGAAAGACAGTGCGAACACAAGTATATTTCGAGAACACTTATTTAAATAATAATTGTGTTTAACATTGACATTGGTATTACAATATAAAACTACTCGAATGCATTAATTAGTGAAACACATTTTTTTATAATGTAATGAAACAGTACGTTAAAGATGACGATTGATCACTCGCCAATTAAACTTATTTACGCGTTTGATGCTTTGCCGTGTACATGTATGCCTGTGTATGAAGTAAATTTAAAAAAAAATTATGATACGGATGTGCCATCTATATAATAAATAATTGTATTAAGTTCAGCTGCATATCATTCTATGAGCTTTCCATTTAAAACAAACCGTATAATATAAAAATAGATGCAATAATTTAAAAGTTTTGAAAATAGGTATGAACATGAACATCTTGCAGTAATATATTTTAATAATTAAAAACAACGCTTCAGTAAAGAAAATATTGCCCGAATTGTTTAACATTGCATTTTTTTAAAGTGTCCAATAGTATCTTTTACGGACAACTTTCGTTACCTATGCGGCCTTTTTTCTGAGAGAAAGTTTGAAGAGGGTCATCCAATCAACATTTGTAAAATCATCATGAAGTGCAACTAGAAGCACTGGACAAGACTATTTTAAAGGTTTTAAGCACTTTGTTTTTAGCGTAAACTTTGACGTTTGAGGAAAATTAAAAATATGCAACATATGAAAGTTAAAACAATAGCTCTATAATGTAAAACATTTCAAAACAAAAATCTACACGTCAAATAAAACGTTTTAACAGCCTGCGCAATACCAGATATCAGGAACAGATGAGTCTGGATTGTCATAAGGAAAGGGGTCCACTCGTCTGATTTGATATATAACGTCATGAGCCGCTGCGCGTGAAAGGGGGCCCAGCACAAGAAAAATGCAACTACCACAGCAACTGCAATTAGAATAGCAAAGCTTGAAATAGCACATTCTTAATACGTTTAAAATAAATCTTGTAATAAATTTTCCAGAGATTGTATGCATAAAAACAAGTCAGGTAAGCATTTTGCACTCATTTTAATAATCACAAATCGCTCTTTAAGCCATTAAAATAATAAAAATCAATTTGACACTTTAATTAAACGAGAGTAGGTATCTCTATAATGATATTATACTTATGAAAATGTTTGCTGGGTTACATTATTCTTTAGTAATGAACAATGCACATTGATTTTCTTCTGTCTAGTCTTTACCTACCCGTATTGAACTATTGTAATTAACTTCTGAAACCGATGCAGTAAACCAATAACTATTGCAAACTCACCTAGCATCTTTATTACTGATTTCCGAGCCTGCACGACAGCATTGTTTCTATCGTGGGGAACCGGGTTTGATTTTCGAAGCTTCAATCCAATAAGAATGTACATTATTAAAATCACAGACATTGGATACACGAAGAACACAAATGTTGATATTTGGAAAAAGTACGTCATTGTCTCCCTATGTTCGTTGGGCACATTACAAATCAGCGAGTCAGGAATGGGCTCGCTGGATTCGTTACGGTAGACGAAATAAAAGGTCCGTGTGTAAAGGGCGTAAGGGAATGCGCTAATGACAGCCACGATCCATTGAATTATTAACAGTTTAACGGCTCGGGTGGGATGATTGAGGACTTGCAAGGTCATTGGGTGACAAATAGCGAGGTATCTTTCGATCGTGAAGGCAGCGATGGTCAGCACCGATGCGTATGACGTCAGTTCTTGTATATAGGACTTAATAATACAAAACACTTGTCCCAATTGCCACGGATATGCCTCCCAGTACGTGTAAAGCTCTGGCGGTAGTGCTAAAACAAACATCGAACTGAGATTATCATGTGTTATTTGTTTTCACTTATATGCGTTAACCTATCGGATTGAAATTATCCAAAACAAATATAAAAAAATACAAGTATTTATTATATGGCAAACTTTGCTGAACAGACACGTATCATTGATGTTTAATTAGGTGATGACATTGACATTACATATAAACAAACACGTTCTGAACCCTGATGCAATTGTTAGTAATTTCTAACATTAATAGTAACGGCAACGCAATATAAAAGACATGTAGACTGTATATATGTATTTATATGAAATCTATTTTATTTATCCATACGAAACAATTGTTAACTGATCGATTACAACAAAAAATGGTTTAAAGGTTCAATACATATTTTTATAGTTACTTGCCAAGAAGAAGTGTGAGTAAGTCAGCAATGGCTAGACTGAAGAGATAGTAATTTGTAGCTGTGTGCATGGACCTGAAAATAAAAAATACATAAGCACTACTGCATACAGTCAAACATGATTCACGACAGGTTGTATCTTGTGTTCTACATTTATATGGAAGGGGGGAGAGACCGCCAATATCATTCATCACTAGAAATGTTGCACGTGTTGAATATTCAGCTCATTTGTTTAACAAAGAATTTTTAAAATGCATTATTTTAATATCTGTTTTGTACAATTGTAAAGTTTGTGTAAAATGTTGTATGTTCCGATTCTACAAAATGCTTAAAAACAAACATGTCACTTCTTAAACTACAGATATGAAAATGAAGATAATGCGTATATAAAGTCTACATCTTCATATACCTTATATTGTAGTCATAATAATAAATAAAAGATAATAGATTCATCTGAAAGTAAGTTGATGACAAACTACATTAGCATGTTGAATATTTTCTAAGTTGTACGATCGGTTTAAGTAATCTGCTACAAGTCAGCATCTAACAAGTGTACACTATACAATCGTACAGAATACAAGTTGACGAAACACAATTCATTTTCAAGTCAACCGGTGTTAGTGTATAAATTGTCATTAGTAGTAGCCACATGTGTTGGGCGAGTGGCCAAGTCACTTAAACACTATCAATATGTCATAAAACAACATTTTTCATAATTTTGACAAAAATATTCTGATCTAATATATATTTATACAAGGAAGGTATCTCTTGACACAGGAAAATCACCTACATCAACATTTGTAAGTCTTAAGTGCCAAAATGGCGGTCGATTTTCGTAAACTATGTACATTTTGTTGAGAAAGGTTCCCTCGTGACGAAAAATGACCACGAACGGCTACTTGCCAACATAAACTACAAGAAAACACTTCTTGAACTCGTAGAAATTAGAAATGCTAAGTCGGCTCTCGTCTGGCCGAACGTTCAGTGCCGATTTACAAGAGTAAAACTATCGAAATATTCCAGCAACCGAACATAATCCACATTAGTACAATACACAAATATTCGGTAGCTGTGGTATTTCGTTACTTTTACTCTAATCGGCACTGAACGTTCGGTCAGACGATAGCCGACATAGAATGTGTTTTTTTGTAGTTTATGTTTGCAAGTAGCCATTCGTGGTCATATTTATATATATCTCAGAACAAATTGTTTGGTCAAAATTATGAAAAATAATTTTTATGACATATTGATAGTGACTTGGCTACGCGCCCAACACCTGTGCACCAGAAGAATCGCTGTTTACATTTACAATGGTTCCCGGCCTGTGAGCGAGGCATTGGTTCCTGGCTAAGACGAAAAATAATTTTGTCGCTTCCACGGCGTGAAGATTACAGACTTTACAACTGTGCAAATGTCAACTTGTAACCTAGCAAGATGTAAAGATACGCGATGAATAATGTAGACGTGTTTACATGCTCACAGTGAAAATCGGCAGTTCGTTAAAGTTACTATTGCAAATTTGTATACTTTAGCATTCAGCTTTGTAAATAAGCGTTAGAGATGTTACAAAGGTTTGTGCGTTGTGTATGCGATTTAAAAATAACAGTAAATGTATATTTTACATTTTGAACATTTAATTTTTTATTCATTCAACAGTTTCAATTGGACAATATACAAGATGAACATTTGAGATGTCTTCACCTTAAAATTTAACATTCTTGGAAATTGAAAAATTGAATATCAATCATTGTTTATTTGAACGGATATTATTTGACATGTATGTATAATCTATAATTGCAACATGGAACATATTAGCTGAATACTCAACACGTGCAACATGTCTTGTGATAAATAATAATGGCCGTCTTTCCCTTCCATGCATTTATTGCTACAAATTTCCGAAAGCATGCCTTCTGTGTTTCTACAGTACAAAAGCTCGATATTTAATGCATGGGTAATTGGCAAAGAAACAACATCTACTTATTACGAACCAATACGCATTTTTGCTAAAACATGGGCGAACTTTACTCGAGTAGAGTATACTTCTGGATATAGCATATTTTGATTACTGTAGCGTTAAACTCATTTCGCGTACATTAACATAATAATAATCGTGATGTAACTTAAATTTTCAACTTGTTAGTCGTGCCAACTCTTATGTCAATACATTTTAGCAAATGGAATTTCGATATATTTGTATAATGTTATTTATGTTACAATATTCCATAGCCTTTATATATACACTTTTTGAAGTCATGCAGTATTGCTCTAGTTTTAACCAATCTCAAACATCATTAGCGTGTAAAGCTTTATTACTTAACAATAAGAACACGATTATATGTATCTATTATTGTATTAATCAAACTCATAATCAGATTCCCGACCAACCTTTAGTCGGCTCGATAACATTTTACTTTACTTCAACTGCCTTTAAACGAACACTCTTTCTTAGAAGATGATACGTGGCTCTTTTAGACGTCCATACATTTTTTAATTAAGACCGTTTCCCATGGGAATGATACACTATTTTCCTCTCTCTATCTCTCTGTCAATTATGCCCGACAAGCGAAGAATAAAAGCACGGAACTCATTCCTTACTTCGTTCTTATACGTGTTATACGTCATTATGCATCTTCCATCATGAATGAAGCGTTTTTGCTTCTACCAATTGTTATCTTTGAATATATATTGTTTCGTGAATGATAAAATGCTTCGAGATACAATCAAGATTCCTAACAAATACGTTATCCAGAACCCGGAAGAGGCCAACAAAGATTACTGTGGTTATATTTGTCCTTTATCTGAATAAGGTTCTGCTCAATGAGCACAATTTACTTTCAGTTCATTTCGCTAATGTCTATCACGATATGATGCTTAATAATATTACAACAATATTTGTAAGTGATCAATATACAATAGGTTGTGTATGCTGAATATTATAACATTGCACATAGTTTTATATTCCAACACCTCACAAATCATGGACATGTTGTAACTTTTTATTTATTTGATAGCCATGAATTTAGTGTCGATAATGTGATTTTATATATGATATAATATAAACATCATGGATCAGGAAAGAAACATAAATATTTCTTTCTAAGAGGTCTTACTACTTGCTAATTTAATACGAACAGGCTAATGATAAAAGGTTTCAGATGAATTAAATATAATGCATATATTAAACTAATCAAACGTTGATTAAATGATGCTGTATTTAAGAGTGTGTATTTTTCGGTTGTTTGCTGTTATTGTTGTTATTTGATTCATTAGTATTTTAATCAGAGTCATATCCTGCGAACATTTTAAGGAGACATGGAAAACAGGCAAATCGAGCACATTTATTTTCTTCAATACGTAACGACATGTTCATGAAATCCGTCACTGCACTATTTATGGTATGGTTAAATATGTAAAATTTGATTTGCGAAGTATTACATAATGGGATTTTATAATTAAACACAATGGAATATTTTATATTAAAACAAGTTAAAATGTTTACAGCTATTTCATTTTTATGTTTTGAATTCATGTGAACTATTTAGAAAACACTCTTCCTATTACTAAATTTGATAATGAGAATATTTAATATATTTCTTAAACACAAGTACGTCATACTTATTCTATCTAAGTGTGCTGCGTCAGTGCTATCACAATGTATTGAAAGTGGCTATAACCCATTGTTTTTATCTTAAAATGAATTGCTTTATCTCTGTAATGGTGATTAGAACATTGCACAATATAGTGTTTGATTATTTTGTAATAAATACATTCAATTTATTATAGCTGTTAGTGCCAAAGCTTTTCTATTGTGGACTAAAATATATTTAATCAATCTTTTATAGAATATACTTAATGCATATATCAGCCTTATTGCGTGATACGCAAAATCACAATCAGAGTTTGTAAAAGGAAAATTAAATTATTGCAAACATTTTATCTTGAACAAAGAACAGTTGGTCATAGTTCTGTATTGTTTTGAATGTCAAGGTCCAATAAATACAGTTGTGCATACGTCTAAAGCTAAGAGTTATTGGCATATCGAATTCAAATACATTAGTACTTAGCAATTAAAGTCACAATTTGAACGCCACGTTTACGAAATGGAAAATACATTACACACGAAGATTCGTGATCATATAAATAAAACAACACATTCGTAAAGACTATTGGTCAAACACAACTGAAAATTGTTTCAGAGATTTAGTCGTGTAATCTAGTTTTTACGTTGCTGACGACAAACCACCAACGATTAAATACTCCGCGTTTTCAATATTTAGCTTTGGCCGCCGGTTATGAGGCTTTGTTGCCATTAAGTAGGTTTCAAACAAATATATATTATACTATCTAGTATCTACCAGGATGATACATGATTGAGGTAGGATGATAAACAATGTGAAGTAAACATAGTCTGCTCTACAATTATCTAATCAATATATTCAAATAGTCAGTGTCAAACTTGATTGTAGCAATTATGCACTTTGAACTGTAATAAACCTTATCTTTCTATTTACCGCTAGATACCGCTAGGCGCTTACTTGTGATATCAGAGTTTCCACTATAAAGACGAAATTTTCGCGTTATCAAATATGATATTATGTTGAATTTTGTCTGGACCAGAAATTAAGTTTGTGTATATTTGATATGTTTTTATATCAAACATTTAACGCATGATAAACACTATATAAAATCGTATGCATATGATGTAATATACAAGTGTAATATAACTAGGAGTATTTCTTGTCCTTCATAACGTGTTATTATTTCATTTTTTGCGGCGTATACGTGCTATTATGCCTTGGAGCAGTATGCATTATCTTATTGTATCTGTTCAGGTCCGTCCTTATACTATACTATTATATACGCTAAGTCTTCTCAAAAGCCAAACCCTAGACATGATTTGTTCCGTGCATTCGGTGGATACAATAAATCTGGAAACACAATTTTGTCTGCTATAAATGGCATATACGTGTTTCAAATGCCAAATTGCTTGCTTACACTTCTTTCTCATAAGAAAGCGTTCACTTGGATACATCAACTTCAAATATAATGATTGACTTTCGCATTTAATTGCTTAAATCAGAGCAGTACGAAAGAACCCGAAATGTGGCATGTTGAATGCTATATAATACTTCTTTGTCGCAGACATTGTTATTACTGCAAGCTATATTCTAACAAATTAGCGAACAGTTATGACATCTGCACACGGTTCATATTCGACGTTGCACGCATACTGTATAGCCAATGGGTATCCCAGCTATTATGAAATAGATGGTACGATTGCGCTGAAGTCGCCTCAAACAATATCCAAAGATTCCGATTGTTAAATATAATTGTAAGCCTGAATCCTCAAATGAACGTTACAGAGAGCTCTACAATTATTATAGTTTGAAGTCAATACGTCCGAAACGATTTTGCTGATTGTATTCATGCAATCGTGTTAAATGCAACGTGTGCAATCGATATTATTGTTAGACAAAACATTGCTCTTAAACGAATAAACACCGACCATGAAGGCTCCGGCAACCGCGACTATGTCTATGAGTTTGAATATGTTTCGCAAGTAATATTGTTCAAGTTTAAATTCAACACTTATTTTATTATACATCTTTATACATTACTACTTGTACACCGTTGATCTAAATTTAATTGCGAAACATAATTGTTAAGTAATGTGTGGGATAAATGAATAGGTATACTTTATACATAAGATATTATCATTTCAGTGCAATAGTGTTTATTTTCAGATTTTTAAGTTCATTTTCTGCCATACATGACGGCATTTTCACGGATCAATTTTGTTCATTAATGTTTTAACTTATATACATTATTAATAGAGCCTTCTATTATATAAAACAAATATATTTAATGCAATTACATGTATTTTCACTTCTTGATATTGAACAGATCTGGTATTTAATGTATACATACTATCTAAGGATTCATGCTAAAAATAGCAAATGTGTATGAAGTCATTATTTTTAAAATGCTAATGTGTTAATATAAGCAATTATTTATTTTACTCCATAGCTAATAAGGAGACTTCTCAAACACAAGACTGTGTTGACAACACGACCCAAAACTTATTTATTTGAGATTAACTCATCATTATCAATATCTGACCAATGGATACTGTGATCAAATACCGCCACAAAGTGCAAAAAACTTGTCTTATACGGAACATCGAATTGATTAATGAATTATCAGACATATTTAACCATTTTCTTAATTAATTTTTTTTACAAATAATAGCGAGAATAAATAACGGTCAAAATAGGTAAAATACTATATAATACAAATAATCGTATTCAAACGTGTTTAGCAAAATAGGTACATTCAATAACAAAATACATTTCGACCATTGAAAATATAAACAAAGCGAAACTTTTGCTGCACCAACAGGAATGTAAGCGTATGACAGCAAGAGGTCTTTAAGTTATGACAAAGCGCCAAATGTCAAAACTAAAAGGAAGGAAATCAACTAAAGAGATACATAGAGTGCACTTATAAATACACTTACATGAATCGTACATTCCGACCACAATTAAACTATAACTTTAATCATACACTCAAGAAATGCGTATATACACGTATTCAACAACTAAATTCGTTTGAAGAACGACATATATTTTTTTTAGCTTTTTTTACTTCCCAGCCCAAAATTAATTTATATTTTGTTATTACACTTGCAATACAATTTATACACAAAACTTGTGATGAGATTGAATCTCGATCACACTTTCTATTACCGTGTTGCTAAATTGTTACGTTGCTAGCAGATGATATGTAATATACTTACAACAACGTATATTGAACCATTGAAATAACCTTGACGAAGTCGATTGTGTAGGCTAAATAAAATAACAATTTGTCTCTGTGAATGAATATTTCTTTCTGAATATATTTTTAAATCATTAAAACCGTTCATAAGTATGGCTCTTACTAGAATATCTGAATATGATACATTTCAACGTTGTTTACTGTTAAGTCAGACCGTTGTACATTATATCTCCAACAGTAATTTTATATATTGAACCACTGGGGCAAGTTTGCATTAACAATCAAACATAAATGTAGCACTTTATTATTGTTAACTTAATTGCTTGTATTTTTAGAATAAAAATGCTAATATATTTTATCGCTTAAAACATGTTCGCGTACATCATAATGTTGGTGTTGCTTGTGCTGTTGTTTTCATTCGTTTGTATCGAGAAAAAAAAAACGTCTCAATTCATTTACACATGTTAATGATTTCGTGTTTTCGGCGAATCAACAATAAAGCCTGTTTGAATTTAGCTGTTTGTTTCTAAAATTGAATCGAGTGTACCGGAAAACCTTGTGTTTGGTATGTTTGCGTTCTTGCCAAAATATTTACAGATAGTATAGTTCATTATTTGTGCATGGCATCGAGTTGTATATACTCGAAGAAATTTTCAAAACAAAATAACTTTCTGAAACAACCAACGTAAAAATATTGTAGACAACGAAATAGCGTTAAATGATATGAATTCGGAAAATACATTGATGAAATATAACCAGACATTTGGCTGATTATGTCTAATGGTTCGCATGTATACGTAGATTACATATGTTTGTCTTGAGAAGAAAATAAAGTAAATTAGTTAAGTTCTTCAAGATTTACCAATAACATGAGTACATGGAATAATTTAAAGAATCACATAGCGAATAGACAAAAATGAGTAAACTTTATATTATATATTATGCAATTTTATTTAAATGCACTAATAAACTTAATATTTACGATAGGTATGATGCATATTTGCATTCATCCTACAAATGAAACGATAGTATTACTGCATTATAATAAACTTTGCAGGCTTGGATGACAACATAACAAATGGTAATATTCGAAATATACAATGCCAAGCATTCGTACAACGTACCGGTGTAATATTTAAGTAATGTTAATGTTTTGTTGTTTTTATTTTGAATATATTTACAAAATTAGACTTTCTCGGAAAGGCGAGATATTCAAGTGATACCTGCAAACATCGGTCTGTAACTATCGCGCTAGTTCTCGTTATATAAATATTATAATTCCAGCAACACATTCATACCGCATGCGTAGACAAATTAGATGTAAACTGCAAAATTTGCTTAATGTTATGTTTATCACGACGATCGTTTTCAGAAGCATTAATAACGACGACTACCACTTAGTTGTGGTTGGTACCCGATGATTAATTGTGACAAACTACGCAGTCGTGCCATACATGTATAACTCGTTATTGTTAATTCAAAACATCCCGCGTTTCAAAGGATATTCAGTAACGAAGCAAGCATTTCTTCAGTGCGTCATTCAATAAACCATCAATAAGCCATATATGAAATTGAAATAAATAATTGACCATTTGAAGTCTTAGCTTAACTATGAACGTCCAAAGCCATAGTTACATTAAATTGAAATAAATAATTGAGCAAAGCCTTAGCTAAATTATGAACGTCCAAATCTTATTACGAGCAACAGGCCGAGGGTTTTTACGGCGAGGGACCGAATGCTAGCCAATATTTGTAAATTAAAACTTTAGAAACAGTAGTCAAAATAAAAAAATATCAGTCTTCAATAGAGATGAATAAAGAAGGCATCATCGAGAGCGGGAATTTAGGCGATATATAGAAACCAAAATCTCAGTATGGGGCAAGGGCAATTTTAGAGTCAACGTTGCGTGTGAATTTGTGTGCGCAATGCCATAGAAAATTATAGTGATTATTACGACATCCGTATTTCATCTTGAAAGCCCCAATTAATGCTTTGTCATTGAAACGACTTACGATAGATAATCTCATCTTCTCTGTGTTAGTCATAGTCTTCAATACCGATTGTTAGGAGTTTCGAAAATTCTCTGCAAAAAGCGAGTACTGGTCGTTTGTTACATTTCAGATGCGAATCGAATCAAAAACCTTCCAAAATGTCAGGAGATTTGAAAGGAAATGTATAATATACTTTTCACTACTTTATTTTTTTACTAATACTAATGTTCCTTACAAACTCGTATTCAATGATTAAATAGCATTAAATAATTTTATATAATGTTCTTACACATGATTCACCTAATCTTTTGTGCAACTAATGTTAAGCGATAAAACATAAATTAAGATACCAAAGTTCAAAACATAAAATAAACGAAATTCAATTTAAAAATCGTGACTTGGAAAGTCCTCTTATATTATATCATCAATGGTGATGAGGAAGACACTGATTTTTTGTAAATCGTTAAATGTTGTAAAACAAATATCCACTATCACGTTTCAAGAAGATGTTCTTATTGTGTGTGTGATCGTTTTAAAATGCGCTTACATACGATAGGAACAAGTACAAAAGAATGTTATTTCATTACAGTATTGGATTGCTCTATATTAAATTTATCCGAAGGTTGTATAATGGAAATATATTGGCAAACAGACGCACATATATTTATATATTGTCATTTTTATAATTATTAGTGTTATGCTCTGGGATACACTATGGAACTTGTCCATTTGTCTGAATAAGTTTCTTGGAGAATTATACACAGTTTTGAAATAAGTTTTGATGTACAGTTGAAACAAAACGCTCTTACATGTTAAATAAATGCCGTTAAATTTGCTCAATTTGCAACGCCTTATCAATGCACAAAGGCGGCAAACATCAAACAAACATTAACCGTACGTCTTGTTGTTAACAGACTTGATTATTTGCAGACCAACTGCTTCTAATAGGTACTCGGAAAAAATCAATTTGTTGTTAATATGGAATAAATTATGTCAATGCACTTACCAACACAACGATAACATCTCAATCAATTATTTAGTGTCATTTGCACAACAGTATTGATTTTTTTCTTTGAAAATGTTTTTCAAACTTTCATGAACAACAAGCTGCTGTGTTGGTAAAACATAACATTTTGTGAATACTGAAGTATTATTCGTATCATACATTAAAAGCAATATTAGTGGAGTGTTGCCAAATAAATGCATATACACCAATATGTATATATATGAGCAAGCGATGATTACTAGGTTAAATAATCGCACTTTTAAAGTTAAACATGTTTCAAATCACACTAAATCAAATTGCCATATTCAACTACAGACGCAAAATACACAATGATAACTTAATGACTATCTAGACGCTATAAACGATGAACTTGTTTATAAATGGACCTAATCAACTGGTAAGCGGATTTGCAGCTGACGCAAACACAGAACGTAGTTCATCTGAAAAACAACAACAATAATATTTTTTTTTGCAGCGTACACATTTTAAGTAGTTGAAATACTCAATTTAAAAGTACAAAATCATCTGTCATAATACATTTTCCATCATCTTATTTGAAATCCTTTCTTTTCAACGTAAGTGGAATGCATTATTTTAGTTTAGTGCACCAATAATAACTACTGGTGTAAAATTATGGCATTTTTTCAACAGTATACATTCGCGAACGCTTTTCACAAACACTACTGTAATGCCAAAAAGCGACATTCATGTATGAATAAATGATATTGTGCCATATGTCCTTGAAATATGGTGTAAAGATTTTCTTTAAATACCTCCACATGTATTGTGAGAATTTCGTTTGAACATTCACAGTATAGTTCTCGACTAATTACTTATACACTACTTAATTTGAGCTACTGAGTAAAAAAATAATGGTAGTTTCAATATATGTATATATGTTTGGAACATTAATATCAAATTCATTTAAAATAATTTAAATAATTTATAACCACATCTGGGCGTCACTTTAATGTGAAGCGCGAAGACAAAATATTTTACACTGTTTAACACGTTTTGTTAAAACTTTCTTTGACAACCCTTTAATACTTTAACTAGAAAGAATGTGTACAATTAAACTATTTTTAAGAAAGATCACATGTAAATTTTTGATTTGATGAAAACTAACATCTTCAATAAAATGTATTAAATTTACAATTGACGTGCATACACTTCTTTACATGTCTGTGATATAACAATAAAACGATTCAGTTGAGTGGGAAAGCATGTGTCTCAGGAAAATAATAGTTTGCATTACATGATCACAACGGTATCGCTATCAAAACGACGGTATGATAAACGTTAAACATGTTTTATAATGCGTGTTTCAAATAACGGTACACAACTTAAGCAAGTTGTACAAGAAGTATTTCTATTATTCTCGAAACCAATATAATTAATTTTAGTTCAAATGGAAATAATAATATCGCCCCGAACATTTCAGAATAAATCGATAAGAATGTCAGCATACACTGCGAATCAATAAAACGACAATTTATTGAAATGGTATTAGTTATTGTTGATTTTAGATGTACATTTAAAGTGGCATTCAGCAACCATATTTTTACATGTGTACCGTCAGCTAAACATTTTCGAAAAAAAAAGTTCAATTAGTACATAAGCGTTTTGAAATAAATGTGTTAAAAGGGACATTTTCACAGATTTTGGCATGTCTTAAAACATTGTATTAAATGCTTTTAACTAATAAATGAAAATAGTGTAACAAAATCGCTCCAGTAAAATAAACAAGAATAAAATTAAACAAATGAAACAATCTCAACATGGCTCGAACCACTGATTCTAGGAGTAAAAGTCTAGCACTTGAACCATTTGGCCATCGTATAAGAGTATTGTTTTATACAGTATATAAGCAATCCTCGGTGTGTCAAAATATAACAATTACAACTCTCCAAATTATTCAATCGTTTCGCATGTGTAACGCTTAATAATTTTCGGGTTTTAAAATCGTCTAACGATGCATATAATGGATATTTTTAAGCATGGTAAATGTTCCGTACTTTTTTTTCCTCGCAAATGTCATAACAACAACAAACATTTGCAAAGCTGAAACTTTGTTTTTAAATTCGTCAATTAACCAAAACATGACAAGTTCCCTTTTACATTGAACATCTTATTGTGTTTTAATTTAACGGAATGTAATTAAGTATTCAATGTTGTCTTTCCAAACTCATGTGCTCCCACTAAAAGTTATTACATTGTGAATTTTACTTTGGAAGAAAATAAAACATGAATGTGTTGTTGTGTTTTTACTTTAACAATAAAGGTATATAAAGGTATATATCATATCCGTTTATTTCTTGAATCATTAATGTCTACATTTTTTGATAAAAATTCGTGTATAAAAAGCATAAAACATAAAACTACCATATTATTATTTACTGTTCCTATTGTTGCCATGGTTTCTTTGTTACAATATAGCTGTCATCTTTCGACGCGTGTTATCTACCTCAAATATATTTGCCTTATGTCTAAGTTAATGGTATAATGGTAAATGATTTGTTTTTTAATAGGTGTCTATAATTGGGAAAGTGTTATCGCTTGGCTTTGTATAACGCAATCGGTGATCCAAACACAAACGGAATAAAGAAATAACTTCATGTCAACGGTAACCTAAGTAATGTGTTATGTTTTTTTAATTGAAAGGGATGATTTAATTATAAAAATCGTTAATAATGTATATGTCATTGGACTTTCTAAATAGGATACTGACTACGCACGAAATCCTTGTCCACTGGCGATGTGTGAAATTAACAACTTGACCAGCAAGGGAATAATATTACAGGACAATGTCGGTTGCATGGAGAAAATATACAGTATAAACAGTTATTTATACCATTATGCGTGCAATCGATCGAAATAAACCCATTGGTATAAATATCTAAATATAAATCTAGCTTATTATGAGGAAAGGCGCATTACAATGAAATTATTTTGTAAAATATTATCAAGTTGTATTAATCGTGTACTTTTGCCTTTTTCAATTTTATATTTACGATGTGATCCTAAATTAAAAGAGAGTCTTCCAGGCATTCGAATAATATTATTAGCATGCTTAAACCCTTACAGTGACAAATCATGTGACATTCTTTGAACACTTTTCTGTTGTTTATTTGCTGACTTATAATAAAATCCATAGTGGCAGTTAGGCAATTTGCACATTCAGGATTTAAAGGTTAATGTTGGTACCGCAAATAGTTTTTAAAATTTAAACAAAAATTAAAATATATTATGAGCCCGCGGATGTTATAGTGTACATTAATTCCTATAAATTTCTACATAAATAAAAAAACATCTGCAATTAACTGAGAACATTGAATTAGTTTCATCCTTCACGATATTTTGTACACATGTGTTCAACAAGGTATTCGTTGTTGTAGGTATTCCAGGCATTAAGTGTATAAAGATGCGTTAGAAGTATCATCCTTCAAAGACGTTTGTTCGTTTTGCTCGATAGTTATTGTATGTGTTAACATATGCGTGCAATATGTTATCTAAAACAGATAATATTTATTTCATTTACATGTTCACATAAGACGGAAATTAACTGAAGATAATTGCAAGGTATTATGGATCCAATTGCTAAATAATTGTATTGTTCATAGCATTCGTATGTGTTAATTAGTCACCGAAAGCGTGTGTGAGCAGCATGTTTACTTTATTTCAAATAGTACATGTATGTGTTTGTTATTTAGTTGTATTTCCAATATGTCGTCCATTTTCGTTTTTTGGGAATTCCAGTTTAAATCACGCATGTGCAATAACATAAAATAAAATTTAGATGAGAGACCATGGATGACATCAATGTAAAAACGAATACAGTATAACTAACCGTTTGTAGAGAATAGTAGATGTGAATTTGTTAAAATATTAAAACACGATTTTTATCCTTAACAGCATTTCTAAAGATTGGTAAATAAAAGCAAATCTTCCATTGTTTTATTGCTGTTCTACTTGCTTTTAATCTTGCTATCTTGTATTAAAGAGTATTTGAAAAACAATAATTTTGCTATCTTGTATTAAAGAGTATTTGAAAAACAATAAGCTTATTATGCACCATATTTTAGGAGTATCATAAAGTATGCATGCAAAAAAAGACCATGTATACGCATGCACATGTGCTAGAAGTTGTAGGTTGTTAATGGCAGATAATGTTAAATATAAAAAAAAGCGTGTATTAACATATTTCTGTTATTCAAAAATACTCTTACATGTTGATGCCTACATTAACCAAGTACTACGTTCGGGGTTTTGATGATACTCTACTAATTATTTACAATGTATCATAGAGCAACTGCAAACAAAACATAACTTACATGGAACTAGGGTATTATAAAATTGTATCTATTTTGGTATGATCAAGTAACAAACAATGTTTAAACATATGTGTACATTTTGCCAATACACAAAGGAAACATATCTTAACCCAAGTACTTTTTGTCCATTCATAATGATGGCATGTTCTTCAAATCGGAATAATTCCCATACTTGTGTCATGTTTCAATTTACCTTTTGTAAGAGGTATCCGTTTGACATTATCGTTTCAATTACCGTTTTTTCACATAATGTAAAACATCTTGCTATCAAATTACTTTGAAGAGATTTTATACGTGTGTAAATGCCCGACCAAGACGTTCGTCTGCTGGTTGTCGCGTGTTCAATAAGGACAATTAATTTTCTTTTAAAGGGACTTGTTCACACTTTGATAAATTGACAAAATTAAAAAAAATTGTTTCGGATTTGCAAATTTTCATTGTAGTTATAATATTTGCTTTTAAAAAAAAATACCAAATTGTTTTCATGCTCTTAAATTTCCATTAAATGCAATTTTTGACGATTTGAAAACTTGAAAATTATAAAGCGTCTCAGACGCGAAATGATTTACTTTTAGTCAGAAATTGTGAATGGGATCCCAACTAGTATACCAGAATGCAGCCTGCGCATGCGCGCTGCGCTTATCCGCTTTTGGTTTACAAACAATGCATCTCATCTCTGTGATCGAAAATATAAAAAAGAGAAACAAAAGCCGGAGCCAGCGACATCGCTCGAATTTATTCAATCTTGGCGACAAGACTGAGTGTTTGCAGAACCAGAGGAGTATCGTTGGAAAAGACGAAGACAGGGTAATGGCTTAAACACACGAATTGTAAGTCATATTTTAGAAGCTACGTTTAGTTTTTGGCAAGTGTTGCCTTTTTACAAAGAAATTTTAGCAAAAGTTTGGATAGGTATTTAGTTATGTATTTTACTCTGCAACGAAACCAGATAGGCACTGATAACATAATTTGTTCATTGCGCGATTTAAAATAAGCCTTTATGCCCCTATGCCAAGATGTTCGTATCAATTTAATGAATTCGTTATAACTTATAAGGAACACTCCAACACGAGTCAAATGAAGCATCAAATTAATGATAAATGATGAATTATGAATGATTAATTTATTCGGTATATATTATATTATAAAATATACTGGTATGCAAATGTATATGTTATATTATGTAATCAATTATCATGATATGATAATATGATTATACAGTTTATTCCCTGATTTTAACATCAATTTTGTTGTTTCTTTAAATTGATATGTGATCAATTTTATATTCTTAAACAAACCTTCTTTTTAAGGTATTTAGGAAGACGTGCCGGCCAAACTATTGCAAGTTTAATTGTTCAGCATAATGTTAGAACAACAAACTCTTCACCTATGCACGGTCATCAGCCCCCGCCAGGTCCTGGCCTGTCATTTGTGTCACAAGGAAGTACCACACCTGGTCATGTGTCAGGAATTGGAGAGATAACATCTTACTTAGAGTATGCAAACAACCCTGTCTTAGCATATTTTAATTGATAAAATAATATATTTATATTCAATAAGATTCTATGTGCTTCCTAAAGTTTCTTGGTAATATAATTGCTTTATCATTTTTTTTTACCAGAAACTTTTTATGTTATGAAAACCAGAGGATATCCGATAGCTGGTTTGTTTTCTGAACCGTTCAGATAACTTGCATGGTGCTTGGTCATGAAATCATTTCAATGCCATTCTCCTCCAATCTCTAGTTGTACAGTAATTGTCAGTTAGTTACTCAAGTATGATAACTTCATCATATAATAAGTCAGGGCTTGCACTAAGCGGCGTACGGCCGTATATTACGCCCGATAATTGTTTCCATACGCTGATAAAAAAAACCATGACGTCCACTGTACTTCCTTAAAATTGGTCATACGCCGCAAATAGCAACCCGTGACGTAAGCTGTCGATTAAAATAACACTTCAATCAAAACTGCTTTCTGACGACTCAATGTGTTTTGCACACGTCTCGATCAGTCTAAACTCCGCCTCCTTATATTTGCTACTAGTCAGAAACATTCAGAAAACTCATTTCCTGGATTAGCTATAAATTATCCGAGTAAATTTAATTGCTACGTCATGACCTTCGACATTGCAAATGGCTGACCTATTGTAACATTCAACCCGCGTTCAGTTCAAAGCTGGCGATTCAAATTACAAGTTATGTTGGTTCAATAATGGAGAAAACATTAAATTGATTTAACAAATATTTTATAAGGTTTGTTAACCCAGATAACAACAAGGAAAGTTTGGATTATTAAAGTTAAACTGGTAAGGCATTTATTAAGTGTAATATTAAATAAGCTCATACTCGTCTGGTGAATCAAGTAGCCCAGAAAAGTATTGGTAGGTTCATAAGTTAATACTGGTGAATCAAGTAGCCCAGAAAAGTATTGGTATGTTCATAAGTTAATTCTGGTGAATCAAGTAGCCCAAAAAAGTATTGGTATGTTCATAAGTTAATTCTTGTGAATCAAGTAGCCCAGAAAAGTATTGGTATGTTCATAAGTTAATTCTGGTGAATCAAGTAGCCCAAAAAAGTATTGGTAGGTTCATAAGTTAATTCTTGTGAATCAAGTAGCCCAGAAAAGTATTGGTAGGTTCATAAGTTAATACTGGTGAATCAAGTAGCCCAGAAAAGTATTGGTAGGTTCATAAGTTTATACTGGCGAATCAAGTAGCCCAGAAAAGTATTGGTAGGTTCATAAGTTAATACTGGTGAATCAAGTAGCCCAGAAAAGTGTTGGTATGTTACCTGATAGGCATGATATAAATAAAATAATGTTTAAAATAGCAAACAAATTTCATACATAGTTTTTATGATTAGTTTTAGTGTACATTTCAAAATTACAAATATGCTTATATGTTATTTCAGAGTATATTGAAGGCAGCCAACAATTGGACGGTGGTGCCAATCAATGAAAAGAAGGGATACACGTACATGCACTGAGTACACAGAGATCATCAAGGAAAAAACCCTTCGATCAAAGTTCCTTTTTGATTCAGCTTATCCAAAGCTGATTGCCTCTACAATTGCCCCTTATATATCCACCTGCGGCTAATGAGGAGCTGCAATATCCAATAGGTCAAGGGCAAGCAACCCGGAAACAATATGAAGATTTACTCATAAAAATTGGTACATGGTGTATGTAACTATGTTGTTTTAACTAACTTCAACATAACTGACTATGGTTAGGAACATGTTGTGTGACTTTGGCAGCATGGTTTTATTGGATGTATACCATTGAGTATGAAAGTGCATGTGTGACTCTGGCTGTTTTTTCAGTCAGTAGATGACTTTAGTATTTGAAATGATGCTTGAATTTATTTGTGTAATATGAAGGCGTGACCAAATGTGTGACATTATGGTCGACTGTCCTGTCATCATCATGGTGATAAAATGTGATTTTAATAAGTGAACTGCTTATAAACATAGGGCAGAAATATCATTGATAAAATACTGATGAACATAGCATACAAGTGCCCTGAAATGCCATGAGAATATGTATTTGAGTTTTAAGTGTGTAAGGTATTGTGAATTTTGTTAATTGTTTTGTTATAAAAATATAGGATCCAAAGTATTCAATGATAGATCACTCTGAAAAAGAAGAATAAGTAAAAACCTTGTCTGGCAAATAACTACATAAACAATGGGCCAAGTTCCAGATTTTTTTGTCATAAGTCAAGACCATTAACAGGAATTGTTGACTCTTATAGGTGTTATGTATCATGATTTGTGTTAAGTTTTTTATGGGAGACCCATGATCAAACATGGTGAATTAATTGTTTTGTTATTACAATAGAGGATCCAAAGTATTTGATCATAGGTCACTCTGAAACAGAAGAATTTGTGAAAACCTTGTCTGGCAAATAGCTAAATAAACACTTGGCTCAGCATTTTCCTGATTTTTTGTCACAAGTAAAGACTATGAAAAGGAATTATTGACTCTTGTAGGTATAAGCTACCATAGTCAATGTTGAGTGCGTGCTGCACACCACATTTGTTTATGTTCCATTAACAATGACATCAAAGCACAATGCTATATATAGATTATGTATTGTTTTCCATTGTTTATCAGTCTATAAACAACCATTTATTGTAATAGCCTTACATAAACTGTCATAAAGATGATAAAGTGCTGTTAATCCATAAATAAAAAATTGGTGGAATTCAGAAATAATTTGATCTGTCAAATGTTGAAAGTTGGAAACAGTTATTCAAAATGTTATCAATTATAGTTTTGTTTCATGAATATAGAGTATTATGTTTTGTGTTCATTATGTTATGAATTTTGTTGTTTTGGTTTAAAATGTTTTAATAAATAACATGAAGAAATAAGCAGCTAGTTGTTCAATTTTGATTTATTATTACATTTATATTACACAGCAAAACATTACTGCAAGAATGTTAAGTGAACACCTTATTATAACACATGTTGAGTTCAACACTGAACAAAAGAATATGCATCGATTAAAAACGACTCATAATACATAATTATATGAAACTGCATCATGATTCAAAAGTTAAAGAGCATAAAGACAGCTAAACCCCAAAATAGGTGAACCTTGCCCTGGGAAAATGGGGCTTAATGCATGTGCGTAAATTGTCGTATGAGATTAACATGTTCTGATCATACCAATCAGGCAGACAATTGCTGCTTTATTGTATTTTTTGTTGAAAGGGAGTCTCTTAGAGAAAATCCAGATAAGGCGGAAAGTGTTGCCCCTGATTAGCCTGTGCAGTCTGCACAGCTTATCTTGGACAACCTTAAGTACATGCATTAAACCCCCTTTTCCTAGAGCGAGGCTCAAATATTTATTAAATGATTGATTAAGTCTTCCACATAACATCTTTTAAGAAACGTTCAGTAAAACATGTTTATTTGATGACAGGCACGGCAAAATCAGTAGTAAATTCATAGTAATAATTTGTGTTACATTATAATACTTACATATTGTTGCTGGTTATAAATGTGGAAAAGTTTGAATATGTATTGCTAAAATACATGTTAATTTTCTAAGAACTGTCCCTTTCATTTAAGGAATACTGTATGTATGCCCCTGTAATATTTCTGACAAAAGAACAAGATAAATAAATAATGATTAATAGAACAGTAAACTTGGTTTTCATTTGTATACAAAGGATAATTATGTTCTTATTATTTACACTATATTGAAAGAAACAAGATTACATCATTTAATAAAGAATGCATTACTGAAGATTCAAATTTAAAACAACCGTTTATCCACTTAAATGTTGCAAGCATTTTTAAACAACAAAACTAAAAAAAACTGTTAACAATAATTTTATTAACTACTTCCTTTCAAAAAAAAGGCAGGTACAGTTTTGTTGTCGTCCCGTTGAAGGTTTCCATGTATCCAAAGGATGTACTATGATCAATATGTGTCCTCCACATCTTCAGTGTCAACACGTTGTTCCAAAACGTTTCCTGGATAATTAGAGTAAGAGGATCAGTCACCACTTAACCCTTTTTCTGAAAAATATGAACACATAAAAAAACTCAAAACCCCTTGCTAAATCTATCTATCTATATATATATATATATATATATATATATATATATATATATTAGCTGTTTTTGTCCAACTTTTAAGATGCACGAACATAATGGCCACTGTTTCGACAGTGAATGAGTTAAATTTTCTACACTTTTGATTTTAAGCTGAGACAATTACATGAGTAGTTTTACGTGTTCTATATTCATATTACAAGCAACAATATTTGATAAAGATAAAATGCATTACTAATTCCGTTAAACAGGCCCACATACAAATAAAATATTTGATATAGATAAAATGCATTGATAATTCCGTTAAACAGTCCACAGAAAAATAACATATTTGAAATAGATAAAGTGCATTATTTATTCTGTTAAACAGGCCCACAGAAAAATAAACATGAAAAATGGGTCATATTCAACAACAGTAAACATACTGGTCTCTGGCTTGTACAGTATTGTCAGGCCATGCCACAACAAAGCTGGTCTTCATCACGGTCTACCAAATGGAAAATTCTTGCAAACACACCATCATGGTTAGCATGAGGATGGTCCTAGCTGGGCCAGGACAGGCTGTCAGTGATAACTGCTGACTGTCTGGCAGCAATTTCCTTCAACAGCTCCTATGCTACTGTATAAGTAAGGTGGTCTATGATATCCTTAAAAAGACATTTCTGCATTTAACAAAAAATGTTTTGAACATAAAGCTAAGAATTTTGACACAAGATGTAGCTACATGTACATATAGAATTTTTTATTTTTCATGACACCATTTTTAAACATTCCTGTCAGTTTTTTTTGTAAAATTTCAATATTCACCTAGTGTAGTGTAGGATCATTTTTTAAATTCTTTGCTCATGTAGCAACACAGTTTTACATGCAAAGACTTTGTTTTATATATCAACAATTAGTGCGTTTAACTGTGTTTTTTTCTGTTTCCATTCAAGAATATTGTGAAATGACATATAAAAAAATTCAATGAAATCTCAACTTGCCTGAATATCTGAAAACATTATCTACACATTATTCCAATATTCTCAAATGAAATCAACAGAAAAAAAATGCAGCTAAATAAGTATACCTTTTCGGTTTCTTGTACCAAAGTGACAAAATCCAGTGATCCCTTCTACATAAACTTCTTGGTTTAATTATGGTTGTATCCTATTGAAAAAGTAAATACACAATTTAAACCACTTTTTAAAACTATTTATGGTCTCTATTAAAAAAGTGAGTTGTAAATATATGGTATTATTATCTAATAAGTTTTCTTTGACATTCAGGAAATCAAACCTTGAGGATATTCAAAACAATTGAAAAAAGAGGAATATCCAGAATATTCTTGGCTTTTACAAATATAATGATACATGCATTTCAGATGACCTGTATTTGATTTATTCAAAATACAATGTACTGTTGAAATACACATTTATCAAAATATATACATGCTTTGCTAAATTAACAAAGAATATAAAGACAAAATACTTCAAATAAAGAAACAATAAGATGCACGAAAATAAATTGGGGCGAGTTGTCTCTTGGTTGGAGTGAGTGACCATATGTTTGATGCGAGTTTGTTTTGGGGCAAGTTGGTATTAGGGCGAGTTGTCTGGCGCCAGCTGCGTGCATTTGATGCCATGAATTACTAAACTGTGTTACTATTTTCAAAAATATTTTGGTTATTCAGTTTATTTATAAAATAGCTGTGCAGAAGAAACTGATATAAATACATTAACCCTTTGCATGCTGGGAAATTTTTCATCTGCTAAATGTCATCCGCTGAATTTCTAAAATTAGCCATTTCTTCGATATTTTTCAAAGAATACTATCAGAATAGCAAACAGTTTGGATCCTGATGAGACGCCATGTTCTGTGGCGTCTCATCTGGAACCAAACTGTTTGCAAAGGCCTTCAAAATTCGGTTCCAGCGCTTAAAGGGTTACCTTTGAGTTTTGGGTTTAAATTAATAAACTACCAGTACCATTCAAATGCATTTTAGTTAATAATAAATGTCATTGTCATATAACACACAATAATGAATATGTCAATAAATGCACAGCATCTTGAATTGCCTGCCAACAAATAATGTTGTCACTGTCAGTTATGAGGAAAAAAAAAGATACTGTAATGTTTAAATGATCTCAGTACTCCAAGGCTAATGATAAATTTAATTTATTTGCGCGAATACTAAAGTTAATTCTGTATTCAACTTGGCTTTTAATTTTAGTCTCTGTCTGTAACTTAAGTGTAAACGAGAGAATCAGTATTTACGCGTTCTGTGATGTATATGCATATACTTATGTAACGAAAACGAATCGTTTGATCAGTTATTCTATTTTAATCTACTTTTATAAAAAAAAAAATCATACGCAATATTGAGTTTTACAATAAAAAAAACATATTTTACCTTCTTCTTCCGTGTTTGACAATAGAGATTCCGCCATATTTGTTGTTGTTGTTGTCACAATGCGTGTTTATATTTAAATTTAAATTTAAAATCTATATTTAGTCGGGGAAAAAACCGATCCAAGGGTCAGTGGTTCGAGCCTTGGTGCGGCTTACTTTTTTCTTTCCTATTTTAACTTTATTTTTGTTTTATACTGGAGCACGTTATTTGCGATGTTTAAATTTATGAATTTAAAGCATTAAATGAAAAACTTCAAAAAAATGCAATTTAAGTGTGAACAAGCCCCTTTAAGGCAATTCCGGATGTCTTTTTCTTGATTGTTCGCCGTTTAAAACTTAATGATAAGGGCACTAGGACAACTTGTACTTTATATCGGAAGAATGGCTTCTTCTTGGTGTTCGCCGGCTTAATGGAACGTGCAGGTCATTAGGACGATGTGTTCTAGATTTCGGTATGATCTGGTATCCAGAATACACGTATAGTTGTCTCCATCGTGCAGATCTCAAACAACACACAGACATAACATTTCAAGAGGCGCAATGTTAAAATAAGCTATAGTGTTTAAGGTAACTGATTTCATATTTGTATTTCAATTTCTAAATTATCAGAGGCAAGCGATAAGCCAAGAATAAAAACAATTTGTACAATATTGTTTGACTATATTTGTCATTCTTATTCACCTTATTTAATGATTTTATTGTGAACTTAAATGTTTACCTAAAAATGTATAGGTCGTGAAATTTTCAGCTTAAACTAAATTAATATAAACAACAATAACTATGCTTTATGAGAATCTCATGCGAGGCGATTTGGACGATGTATAATATTTTGTTGTTGTTGTATTATTACGAAAAAAACGTGCTGCAGAGATCCAACGTACTTGATATCGATTTGCTGAGATAATATTATAACCTTTATAAAGCTAATGAAGTTTGTATTAAAAGGCTGCACTAGTACAGTAATGAATTACAGAAATGTAAATATATTTTACCGGTGTATTTTGTATTAATTTGTACACATGTTTTTTAAATATATTTTCTTGTCCAAAAATTGTGTTTTCGGCGGCATAAATGTTTGTTCTTTGTCGCAATTGATCAAATGTTCTGGTGGATGTTTTTAAGCAGTGCTAAAATAGTCCCCCAAAAAAATGAGGGTCATGATAGGACAATGCTGCGTGACGCATTGAAAGAACGGAGCCCTATCCAATGTTTAATGTTTTCGTATATTCAAAATTATTATTGAGTTTGGTAGTTTAGTAATCAAGTTTAAATAATTGTGCACGAACATTGATCGTTAAATTATGTTTAAATGTTATGAACTACTTACAAAAATGATTGTTTTTCCATCCCATAACAATTCGGCCAATTATCCTTGCTTTCGATTTACATTTGTATTCTACAGAAATTCAAACATGGATAATTTGACATTTTAGGGATGTATATGACATTATCTTATGCACGTGTTACTTACAATGTTTATCTTTATAAAGCATAAAAACTTACTGAACAATGTTAACGTTCTGTAAAAAGGTTGTACCAGATAAAAAATATGATTATTTTTTCGCTCGATTCAATTTCTTTCCGAAGACAAATAGGATGTCCACGTGTTTAACGTTGGCGATGACAATGCGTCTAATCCTTTTTGTGAACCAACGATTCTGCCACATTTCTAAAGTTGATATCGACAGATAACAGCGATGCATTCAGTTATAAACGGCTCAGGTACTCCTTTGAAGGTGACAATTTAGTTTCCAGGTCTGTCATCGACACATGCTGTTATCGTTTATTTCGGTTATTTATAAAATAAGCTGATATGCACAACATGTGAAAAGAATGATCATGGCTTCTGTGATGCGATGCGTGATATGAAACATACGGAATTATTTCCTGTATATCAGCGATTGAATTATTTGTATTGTGCTTTATCAATATGTGGTGTGCCTTAGCATTTATGTGTCCAAGATATTTTCCTGGACATAATACCGAGAACGGACAACTATTCCACGGGCGATGTGCGTAATAGACTGTGCGTCTATGGCTATGAGACAGTTGACAAGACATCGTATAAACAGCAAATGAACATTGTTATAAACCACACCTTCGGGCTAGCATTATCGAAATACCCCCTTGGTATAAATCTAGCTTGATTTTAAGATTTCTGGGATATGCCATAACGTATAGTATAATGGTGTCCTTAAGCTTGGTTTAATGATGTACATGTAATAACATTTTGTCGATTATTTTATTTTTTTCTATCATTTTCTCGTGTGCATTGCAAAATAATGAAATAAATATATATAAATCAAATGAGACACTTTTCGTAAGAGCCCAACTTATAAACTGCCAACAGTAGTTCGTGTGAGCAATATAATCAGAAAATTATCAATATATATGCCGAATGTCAAGTTTTGGAAACTTTCAGAATAAAACAAAATTATAAAAACAAATTTATAAAACTGCTTGGTAAAAGGTTCTCCTATCTTGAACGGAAGTCTTTCTAATGCCTCATAGTATACTTCTTCAATTATAGTTATGATTTTTTTCGCAACTCACGGATATTAACAGACACGTAGCTTACATGAAATACGTCGCTAGGTACATGTCTGGCATTCGTGTGTTTCATGTCGCTGTTTATTTGTGTGATAAATTGAACAAAAATGAATTTGTGTAACTGATTTTATACAATGCGGAATAATTACTTTCGATGTCGCTTATGATCCTTTGCATATATCATGCATTATATGTTGTTACCAATGTTAAAAAATGAAAAAAATGCATATTGATTTTCACATGGAATATATGTTGCTACAGATCAGGATAACCCTGATAAGTGTGCAATAAATCTGTGTTTCGAAACTACAAAATCAAATTATTCCACCGAATTATAGATGACAGGAACCATAATTGCAACGGTTATTGCTTATATGAGCCATTAAAAGCATGCATCATGGCGTATATCAATTTCTTAACAATAAAAAAATGTTCCCTCAATATGATTTGTAGAAAGATCGAGTCATAAAAAACCTACTTCTTTGGAAAATGATAGAAAAATAATACATGTAAATGTCTAACAGACAATAGCATAGTTAGCCAACATATTATTAAAATATTGCTTTTGAAATGTTTACACATATTTACTCAAATAATAGAGCTTCGAATCAGACGCCATACTGCAAGAACCGCTGCTATTACTACAAAACTTAAATGTTATCAACACGATAAAATAACGATACAATGATGAAACCTAATAAGTTTAGTAAACGTTATGTGCTAGAATGTCAAGAACGATATAAACGGCTTGTTTTGTGTTTCTTAGTTATATTGCATACGATTGTATTTGTTTATTGTCTAATCCATAAGAGACTCTATTATGTATTCACGCAATGAAACCCTTTTCTCCAAAGCTTGATCAGGCGTTGTCAGGGTGCAGGATCAACGGGGTTCTCATGGGTTTACAGACGAGCTTGACAGAATGAAAATGCACCGTTAAGAACTTTATTTTTGCAAATATCTTAAGTTATTGAAATATGTTTGCAAACGTTTTTAGTGCATAAAAGACAGTTTTGCTTGCAGTTTGTGTCCATATCTTAAGATTTAAGAATACATTATTGAATACGTCTAAAATCTGTGCCAAATTTCCCGTTGCGTGTAGATAAATATTGTACACATTGAAGTTTTCAACTTAAACATAGGCTTATTAAATAAAGTAAATCTTATGTTTTTCACATTGCCATAAGCCGCATAAAAAAATTCTTTTCAACTTTTATACACCAGTTGAAAATCTTCTGAATAATTGTTTTAAAAAGTTATTTAAAACAAAATAACCCTTACCGGTGTGTTTATATTCATAAACATCCATTAAAAAAACCCATTAAGTCACGTGACCCCCACTCTGTTGTATTGAGCTTAAAATGGACAAGGACAAGAAACCTGACCTAGTTTTGGATTCAACAAAACGACCAGACGACTTCTCATGTACCAAACTGATGTTATAAAATATAACGACAAATTTAAAACGCGAAACATCATAAACATTGCCTTTGAAGATCTGCATTTAAATGCAACTCTATTCGATAGTTGGTTTTGTTAGAATGGACCTTTCATGAGACAATCTTACTCTTTATATACATCAATTGCCTGTTAATACAATTACACATGATCTAATATCGTGGTTCCGATTATATTTTTTGTAAATTGTAACGTTTGGACCATCTAGCCATGAATTCGGTAGGATTCTGATATTCAAAAATAAATTAAAGCATTTTGCGATTATAGGCACAGCGGTTGGTTTCAGATATTTGTTAATAATTCTATCCAAACCGTTTGCCTTACAATTTTTAAGCTTTAGATTTTCTTCTTTATTTCAGTCGCCGTTTTAACATGTCTTGATCATTAATAAACATGGTCTAGAAACTCATTTCTGTGGGGTTATCTGCATATTCATTGTTTTTGTTTAGGTCTTTGGAGAAAATGCTGAACAAGTGTCATAAAGTTGTATTCTGTTTTCATTTTGGTTAAGGCTATTTATAATTGAACAACAACTACATCCAAAAAGTCTCTCCTATTAAGTATTATGTAATCTTTGGATGTGCACAGATGCATTAATTAGTTCCCTGTTAGTTTACAGTAGTGTCGTGACATGTTTTTCTTAGATTTCTTTCACTATGACTATTGTGCGAAATGCTAAACACGATCAAACATGATGGAAAAGTAAGTAGTTTAATAGTTATGATTAACAGTCCAGCCTGACTTTAGGAAACACGTGCATCTGACTAAACACACACTTAAAACTATCCATACTGATTATCAAAATAGCTGGATTAAGATGCTATTAATACGATTGTAAAGGTATTAATTTTCATTAGCGGAATATCACAGAACTTAGAACAGTAACCCTATACAAAGAAAATACGTAATGCTTGGTTTACTTTGAATGTGCAAATATGGCCAACAGACGTAAACCAATGTTCCGTTGTTCAAAATGGCAGTTAATATAACCCAAACCCTTGCGAAATACTTATAAAAGGTGTTCGTTTAAAAAAAAACTGTTTAAAGCCACATACCTTATTTGGCACTCCTACTTTCGGTTATAAAAGCGGTGCCGTTTGAAAAATAATAAGTTACTTGCTAAATAGGCTATAGAGTGAATGACAATTTTGCACACTTTAAAATTGCATCTATATTGCTTTACATGCATTTCATTTCAAAGTCAGAGGCAAGGTTTGTGGCTTTAATGAATCAAGAATAATCCGCGAAAAGTGTCAGAACAATTTAGATTTTGTTACACTTAATGACACTAAAAATGTATGTCTTTCTACACAATTTTAGATTGTCATCAACTAAACTTGAATTATGTTAGTACTAACCGACAAAGAGCACATACTACACTAATTTCTGAATTAATAAAGATAAAGGTGAATGTGCAAAAAAATATCAAAATAAGTTTTTATTTCTATACAATTTGCGCATAAATGAAAACAAACATACCGGTTCCTTGCGATCACTACGCAAGTACATATATTCCCCAGCAAACCACCTGACGAATATGGCAATATAGATGATGTTCAGGACAACCAGAGCAACCGTCGACATATGTCGGTCACCAAGCCTCAAGTCCAACAGCTCCTTGTCCGATAGGGTTACGTTAACAGTGGTGACGTTAATAATCGATGGCGTAACGTTTTCTAGTGACGATTCCATTAAGCGTAATTGTGATCCCAAGTTTCGTTAATATTTCAAACTGGGGATTGAACTTCCAGGTTTATGTCGAACATGTAATAGCACACATGTTGACCAGTTAAAACATTAAAATGCCAAAATAGCTGCTAATTGGAAACGTGTTACGTACGTGAATTATTTTCCAATAGCGCATAAATCACTTACGCGTCTATGAGTTATCCCTCACGTTCAAGGAGAATGTTGACTAGCTAACTGCACCTAATCAGCATTGCTCGAACATTGTATGTTGTAACAGTCGCAATCAGTCGTAGCGATATGCGCCGAATTCATAGCTCTTCGAATTGATTAAGTTAATGGATACGTCCTTCGTAGGGGAGATGGTTTCATTAATAATGCTGAAATATTATATCTTTATACGTTCTGCGATCTAAAATCTTACTTAAACACCATACGCAGTACATCATGTGTCGAAAAATTGTTTTGTATACTACAATAAGTACAATAACATACTAAAACATATGTAAATGTTCAATAAGGTGAATGGAATAAAGGAGTAGATCTATAGTTACATATTGATAATACTCGCACAATATGTTTAGTCGGTATAATCTATAAATATTCTCAAATCTGTTCAGCATATTGTAATTACCATTTCGGCGACATATATAAGTATTAAGCGCTAAATTTAATACTTTCATTCGGGAAGAGGACAATTACAACGAGCGAGGCATGGTATATGGGACATAACCCTGGGTTGTGGTTAGGTTAGGGTTAGGATTAGGGGTCGGGTTGGGGTTAGGATATGGGTAAAGGCTAACCCTAACCCAAACCCGACACCTAACTCTAACCCTAACCCTTACCCTAACCCTCTAAACTCCCCCCATGCGCATTACAACACCATGCATCGCTCGTTGACGTTGTCCACTTCCCGGTTCACATAGCATCATAATTATTAATCCGATGATGAAATTTAGTTTAATCATCACTCTTTATTCCTCGTAACAATCACGCCCCCTCCACCATACAAACTTTTCCATAAAAAATGAATTTGATCATATATGTTAAATTTATCACGCGTTTGTACGATATTTTTACAATCCACAGATTTCATTTTATTGTCTAATATTAAATTTAACTAATATTAACTGAAATAACAAATTTTTATTATTTATTTATATTTGATGTAAACATCCAGTATTGACAGTAATTTCGAAACGTATTGTCGATAGTTATAATACGGTGAATATTCTGCTAACAAACTGATTAAAAAACATGACCCAGTTTCCACGGTTTTGATCCATGTTTATAGCACAACATAATTAAACTTATTTGCACAATAAATTAAAAACGAAGATGTCGACATTTAGTTAACCAATTAGATTAAATGATGTCATTCCATAATTGTTCATAATTATTCTTTTGAGCAATCTCTGCAATCAGAGATCAGATTCGCATGCGCCTTTTTCCAATGCTGACTTTACTTTCAGGGGGATCCAGAGTATGTTTCTGTTTCAGAACAGCATCAATGCCTGATTTCACAAAGCAGTCTATGACGGCGTTCTTACTGAATAACTAAACCGGACGAGGACACTCTGTTGCTATCGGAGACGCTTCGTTAGCTCGCGTGCGATGTTCACTTAAATCAATGGGGATTAAAATGTATAAACGAAAGTGACAGGGAACAATACGAGCACTGGAAGAAAAAAAAACTTACGAATAATCTGAAACGGTAGGCGGAAAGTGTATGTCATTTACAGTATACCGAATATGATGTAAGAGAACGTCAAGAAAGTGTGTTTTGATTTATGGTGTTGAGTGTCGGTTTGATTGTGTGTCTAAAGTTTTGTTGTTTTGTTGCTCTGATAAACTTTCTTAGATGTATTAGGGGAATAGCTTCGCACGGTACACATGCCTATTTTTGTCTGATCAAGCGCTACACAATTAATAGTTAATCGATTTAATTTATCGTTTTCCGAATTGAGTATTTATGTGATAATACTTATTTTCCATTAGATTATTAATACTAAAGATAACTTTGTCTAAAATAGGGAATATTCATTTAACATAGATGATTGTCTTAGCAATACATGTATTACAATATATAAGAAATGTATGTCTATATTCCTTTTCTGCGCTTTTATTTGCAATTTTCTGAATTTGTTAAATGGTTAATTGCTTGACGTTTTCATACATAAACACGTGTGCTTGGTATCTACTACATAAACACGTGTGTTCGGTATATTCTGATTGTGTGAAATTATTATTCTTTTAGTCTTTTACAAATCTTTAAAATTATTCATCAAGAGCAAGAACATTTTGCAATTAAACACTAGGTACAGGACTTAATGAAAAGAAATAGACAAAACATTATCCGGAATATTTCGTCAATCAGAATACATCTACATGTTATACTATGGATAAAACAAAATATGTTTGTTATTATTTATGAACACGTATGGTAGGAACAATGGTTTTCAGTCAAATCATTGATGAAATAAACAGTTTTTATCACATTAATTTATTGTATTCTTTTAATTAGGCGAGCTTTAGAAATCTAAATAAAAATTAAAGTCTTCTCCTGTTTTATTCCACCGTATAGTTGAAAGTATATATATACTTTTTATTCATTTATGTACTACAAAATATTTCAGTACAGAATAAATACCATTTGATCTTCTAATAACATCATTCAAATATGAAATTGCGCTTTACATGTGTATTTGTTGTTTAAATTTGTGTATAGCTGCAGTATATACAAACGTCACAGATAATTCGGCTTGAAGCTACGTAGTCTTCCAAATAAATATTCATCAAGTAAGATTGTCACAAGCTTTGCAAGACATCGTTTCAAACGTAAGCTAGAATAACAGGGGTCCGACTTTACATGCAGAAAACATACGCATACAACGGACATCAACATTCGCGCTACGAGGTTGTTGTTTCGTGTATAGGTCTTCAATGCGGTAAAACTATAGCATACACTAAAGATCCCTGTGGTTAATTTTTGTAAATACATAATCTGATCCTTAGCTCGTGACCAGTTTTAACCAAGGGGCATGATTTGAACAAACTTAAAGGACTACCATACTATTTTACTCCCCGAATTTCAGACAACTTACTCTTACGGTTTAAGCAAACATTATCATACAAAGTTTCAATTGTTTAGGTGATCTACAAATGTAGCGAAACTGGACTGTTTAAAAAATGTCTATGCCTCCCCCCCACCCGATCGTTTGGAACGTTTACTGACGACACACGGCACATAAAAGGCGGACTTGTGGATTGCGTAGTTGAACATCACAGTTTATAACGTGTGTTAATAGATCAAGCATGTACATATTCTCGCTTAAACAGCCTTCGTAAAATGAATTAACCACTAATGCGGAAATATTGCCGTCCATGCCACAATCAAATATAATTCAATCTTATTAAGGAAGTGATTAGTATTTACTATTTGAGGAGCAAATTGCGTTAAATCTGGAATGCATCGTATTTGTGTGCCTTTCAGGACGATGAATACACAATGATTAATTATTGGCTGCCTTGACTGTATGAAAGATTATTTAATGGTCCCGCTTTCATACCGTGAAAGCAGCCAAAACAAGACATTGAAATATAATTCGTTATATCTACATTTTATGAATGAATTTTAAGTTTAAAATCAAACACGATTTCAATCTAAACAGAATGCCCTGAATACAAGTGAACTAACTCATCTTTTGTCATAAATGCTGTGTTTCCTGTTAGTTGGTATATCAGTTTCTGGTAGTCTGTTAAAAACTAGTTTATAATGTACAAGTATTCAATATCACATGCTTATACTTGTACCGGATCTGAGATATGTATGCATCGTTAATGCAAGTTTTTCTAGTGTGTACTTCATTGAAGTTTACATAAGAATTTCGACAGTTAGGCTTTTTTGAAGCATTGGGTGTTCCAAACAGGTACGCAATGATAAGTTAATTATTTTAAAATATTATTTTGTCTCAAAGCGTTGTATCTGGGAAATAACTCAAATATGTGTCAGTAAACATTTCTCAACATAATGCTGACACGAAAACTTCTAAGATATGCACATTAATAAAGATTTTAAGGGAGAATATATCTTCCAATTTAAATACAATTGACAAAGTTATATTGATGTCATTGCAGTTTTATTGACATATATGATGTTACGTAGCATTTTAAAATAATCATTGAAATACCGATTGAAGGTATAGGAGACAGTTATACATGTATTGACAACAGTACGTTTACCGTAGTTTACTAGACTGAAACACTTGATTCTGCCTTTAGTATTGATACATGAAACCATGGGACATGCACTTCAATATCCAACGATCCAACTTAATATTGATACATTAATCAATGGGACATGTACTTCAATATCCAACGATCCAACTTAATATTGATACATAAAACCATAGGACATGTACTTCAATATCCAACGATCCAACTTAATATTGATACATAAAACCATGGGACATGTAGTAAATACATAAAGGAGTTTGCTGCTGTTCTACAGGAAATATATTTGCATTTGAACAAATCTTTCGTTTAGTATTTCAGAGTGAGACGCTTTGATTCGTTGCGGTATTAGTACGTTTAAGGTTGTTCACGACGATTTTGCACATATCATATACACACAAATTCAAAACTCTGCTGTACTAACAAGAGCGATACTTAATTAGTCAAGACGGTCCTTAATTTATGACAAGGAACCAATCGCAAAACAACAAGGAACACAAGTTATTCAATTTCATCTTGAGTATAACTACCAAGGTATATTTTTACCAATCACGCAGAAAATGATAATAGTGCAGTAAATTTGTATATAAGAACATCAATGTTTCCGCCGTTTAATTGACAAGAAGGAACATTATCACAACTGCAATTGCTTATGTGCGCGTTTACACGCATGCTTGTTAGCGAAAAGTCATTTCTTAAATTACTAGGAATTGTTTATAATGTAATAATTTATTCGCTGTGTTATTAATAGATATGTATATAATGTTTCAGCCCGAGAACAAAAATGCTATACCTTCAAGCAATTTAGCAAGATTTGCTAATCAAACACATATAATACAAAATGTAGTCAAATTGTTTGTCATGATTTAACTATTTTACAATTCAGTAATCAATGTTTGATGAATATTGGTGACTTGTAACTTTAGTTTAAACAATAATAGCTTTCTTTGGTGATTGACTTTGATGACAGTGTGACATTACATGCATCAAGGCCGAATTAATAAAAATAAGTTTGACATTAAACAATAGCCCTATTTACGGTTGTAAAAACAAATATATAAATTTTGTCCATTTTAAAGTTTAATATTGTATCTTTAAGCATGTACTTAAGGTTTTAAACAATTTTACATTTATGTTGCATAAATGTTTGATTTTAAACAAAGTTTTTTGGAGTAAATTCATACTCAATGTGTCATGTATATTGATCAATGATATTTAATCCAACAAGGCATCAAAAACACTACAAATAATTGTACAAATAAGTCGCATACATTTAAATGACAGGGGATGACAAATATCACGGAGACCATGTTTGTAATACACAGACACTTAATGACAATCAAAAAAGAAAATCAAATGTTCAACAAATATATTCAGAATGATGTTGAGACAGAGTGTCAATGCATGTCATCAGTTATTCAGATTAAACGTCGTAGACATATAGTTTTTTTTAAACAATATACATAGGTAAATATCAATACTAAAATAAGCGCAAGAAAAACTTTTTTATTCAAGTTTATTGTGCATATTAAAAAAAATAACCTAGCTATGTGTGCTTTGAACAACAAGTAATGCACATGTGACACCAAAGATCTATAATGAGCGTGATAAATTGATATAACCTGATTTTTTTTTAAATACCTTTAGCCAAAATTCAGACAGTAGCATTCCTAAGGTGGTTTGCCGTGTAACAACCAAATGGTACATATGATTTAATTCTCAGTTTCCATTACTGGATTTGACGTTGTTTCGTTGTTGTTTTGTTTTGTGTGATGATTGTTTTTCGAATAAAATTTGATATACCTATAATATATACAAACTTTAGCTTTTCAATATATGAAACTAGATTGACCTTGTTTTAAGCGAAAGATCATCTGTATTGCATAGACAAGGCGGCTACTCTGCTTCTATTAAACATATCTTTCAAATAAACCACTGACACATTAACAGTTACATGGGAAATAAACCTCTCCATTGAGAATCTAAACCTTTCAAACAAGTTGCCATTTTATTTACTATTATCTCATTTATATGACACGTAAATAATTCAATAATAACAGTTCATAGCTCTTCCGTCGAAGAAATGTTAATATTTTTAAATATACAAAATGTAGCTTTTGAACAATGCCGCTCAAATGTAAATACATTTACCCTTGTTTTAAATGAACATGAGTGTGAATTTGTTTTTGCTTTTAAGAATAGTTAAGATTAAACAATTATTTTTTCAATCTCTAAAACTACCGGTAAAGTTAACATTAAGTAAATCTAAAGCTAGATTTTATAATTAAATGAAGCGTTCGTGTTATTTGGATTATTATAACATCGATATTTAATACTAGTTTATTTTATTTCCATGTGATCGTAACAAAACATGTGGTCACCAAATGAATTTTATTCGGTTTAACTGATTGTTGCTTTACACTTAGGTGGGCCACCATGAGTTATTAATGTACCAGTTTATGGCATGTTACGCTTTGATCTATTATTACAGTGAGCGTTGGTAGTGTAATTTACAGATAATCAATCATTTATGTATATGTTTGCGTAATTCAATGTCAAAGTATATTGCTTGTTTGAATTCACAATTTTATAAAGGATAAATTACCAGTTGAATATATTTGAAGCGATGTGTCTATACACGTACAGAAAAAAATGGACGTATAAAATGCTGATAAAAGTATGAAAAAAAAGAATGTTCTATTCACGAATATCAATCCACTGGCTGTAAGTAAGTAAGTTAATTGTTTACTACAACCTGATAAACCCTTACCGTACAAGTAACCAAGTAGGGCAATGAACAAGGAAAATAAACAAAGAGCAATACGAGAGAGAAAACTTAAACTTACACAATGTAAAATATAATCAAATAATTGTACATACTTTGCTTTTTAATCGTACAGCTGTGCGATATTGTTGTAAAATAGATTGTTAAGAAGCTTATAAATTATAAAGAAGAATCACTATAATAAACGTGACGTCAAAGAACAATTGTATATGTCTATTTTCATCGTTCGGATCAAACGCAAATATAATACATTTGTGGTATTCGTAGCAAAGACGTTTATATACTAGAAATGCATCACTTTCCATTGCATTTTCCTGATGCCATTACATGTGTCCCCAGCACTTTGCCAAGAACCATTAAAGCGTTCAAAGATACACGTTATTGTCTTAATGGCACTTGAATGTATACGTAAGACAAAGTACGTTCGATGTACTTTAAATAGCGTCTAGATAGGTTAATACTGTTAAGGTTATGACAGATACAGTAACATTTACATAAATCTGTAGCAAGTTTTGGTCTATTGAAATCGTTGTTATTGTTAGAAAATGCAATTTTCTTGTCTGGCAAATTCTTTTGGAATAAAAATCCGACAAGCGCAATATCATTTTTTTAACTGTTTATGACGTGAAACGACTACGAAACATGTTCTTTAATATGACTAAGAAGAGAAGACTAGTTTAAAGTGTGCGCACTTTATTCGCAAAAGTGCAAAATGGTTCTGTATTTATTGTCATGTCATTTAAAACAAATGTTCTTGATATCCCATATTTTAATATTAATTGACAACACTAATTCTAAACATCTTTTGTAATTGAAAATATATTTTAAGTTACTTACAGTTGCGGTAGTTTGTATCTATATATGCTCTTATACATACATAAAAATGTACCTCGTACACTTAAAATTCAAATAATACAGTGAAATAAAACAAATATATCACTTGAATGACCATTAAACCCATTTAATCAAAAGTTGTATGCATGAAAGAATGACTGAGTTGTAACTTCATGAGTGCGAGAAAATGAAATAAAATGTTCCCTTGATTAAACATGTATTTTACCTATGATGATATATACAAACTGAATATAATATGCATACTGTTTCGTTTATGCGATATCACTTTAATGCTGTCGGTTGAAACGATCGGTTGATTCCGGTATACACAGTTATTTACTAAATAACGCAAATCAAATGGTATATGGCCTAGAAGCACTCTTCTACAGGATTTAATGACCCTAATCAGGTTGAAAAAACCCATGATCAAAGGGTCACCAGATAAGCGAAAACAGTGCACAAATCTGATAAAATAGCGCTGAAAAATATTTTGTCCAAAAATGATATGATATTGATAACGGACGAAAACACGTACTCTGAAAATTGGGTGTCACGAAAAATATTTATTAATTATTAAAAGCTCGTATATTAAGTTAACCGTGATTTTTAATTAGTTATAAGACATCGTTCTGGTGTTGGTTTTGGACGACAACATGGTATTGCTAATAACGTTGTAATAATTCAAATGTTGAGGATACGATTTGAATTTAATTTTGTTTTCTAGTTGTAATGTGGATGCCTTTTTGAGTTAACGGATGTCCGCTAACTGATCAAGTTTATGGTAGCATATATCATTGAAAACCAACTACTGAGAATAAAAGTTCGAACAAGATATGCCACTTGTTACAAATATAATACAGTTATATAATCAAAATAATTAAACTGGTTTAATATTCAATTTTATAATACTGCAAACTAGTGATATACGTTTCATTTATTGAGACTGTTAATATTTACTATCTATCTAACCTATTAAGTTGTCCCCTAAGTATCCCGTCACACCATAAACACTTGTTGTTGTTTTGTTGTTGTTGATGTTGAAACCTTTGAAGTGAATCATCAAACAGTATGACTCATGTTAACATGTATGTGCGTCATGTATTTATATTCATAAATATTCTAAATAACTGCATAGTTTAAAATGCAACACAAATCACGGTGTCAGTTATGTGTACTTTCAGTCAAGTGTTTCGTTTAGCAGATATGTCTTAGACAGGCAAGCAGAGTATGCTAGCACCATCTGAACTAGCCTTAAACCTCCCGATCCCAATACATCGTTGCCAAAACGTATTTGCTAGTTATGAGTTATTAGTTAGATAAGGAGGGACAATTATGAATCATATCCTGTATGAGTTGAATGGAGTTTAGCCGCATACAGCAGTTAAGCTTGAAACTTTACAAATGATAAAAATATAAAATTATGGTATTACACGTTCACTGCACCTTCTTTCAATCTATTTAAAATGTGCATATATATTTATATTTCGCTATGTTGTCGAGCCAAATCACTATCGAGAATATTCACTCTACTTGATTGAAACCAACCGTATGGCTGCTTTAATGAATTCAATTAGTTACCCTTTTGCGAAATCTGTATCAAGCGCCTTAATTTGCTCTCAACGATATGTTATTTCCTGAACTAACCTCTAAAATTGGAACTGTGAAAAGTGAAGTCCTAAAGCTTAATCAATAATGTATACAATTGGCACTTCATCTTAAAACGCAATTTTCATGTTCTCATCGTCAATTAGAGAGACACGAATGCGTGGAAACGACTGCGCAAGCTGATTTTCATCTATATTATTCTTTTTAACATCCCAACAAGTTATTTTCGAGCATTAAATCCTTTGACCTTTATATAAGATTTTAGAACTATGTATTCGCTCGGCCACGTTTGAAGTTTTATAATTTCGATTTTCAGTGTTCTGTTGCTCAATTTTACTAATATTTTTGGATATAAGAATAAGTGTAGGCGTTCTTGAGTTATTGACGTCATAGTAACAGAAAAGATGCCCGGATATATTATTTTTTAAACCTCCAATTATTTTGAGAGTGAGTCGCATACTGTTCTTGCAGTTTTAAACAAATATTGTAATATGGGACAATTGCTAACTGTAACGCACCAACACAGATACAAGCATGGATGACATCTTAATCTGGGAAGAATTTCCAACAAGCACATAGATTGTCGATGTTTTAGTATAAGAGGTTTTTTGGTTGTAAATAAAACGACAATGCTCAATAAAAGGCTAAAGTAAACTTTGACACACATTTCATAAAACGATGGGTGAAAGATCATCTATTCGTGACATCTTGCAGTTTCCTTTTTTGTAAACAACGTATGAGGATTAGAACCATCCACAAGAAGGCGGGCGAATTATCAAAGCATAAAGTGCAGAATGTACCAGCAAATACATAAACATAATTGTTTTAATAATAAAATAAACGAGGCTCTAACGGTCGGGTGAACACTCAAACCAGTTTAAATGTAGATGACATGTGTATGGCCCGGTATCTATAGACTGGTAATAAAATAATAAAATACAGTTTCCATTTTGAATGAAGATTTGTTTATAACATCCACCAGACTAGTGTTCACTGGTAATATTATCGTCTATTTGCCGTAAGAAAACAAGATGTGTTTGTGAAACACCATGTCCCCCCCATATATTTTACCGTTGGCCTTGAAGGATGACCTTGACCTTTCACCACTCAAAATGTGCAGCTCAATGAGAAACACATGCATGCCAAATATGAAGCTGCTATCTTAAATATTGCAAAAAAATATGGCAAATTTTAAAGTTTAACGGTTTGACCCATATAGTTGACCTTTGACCTTGTAGGATGACCTTGAACTTGACCTTTTACCACTAAAAATGTGCAAATTCATGAGATACACATGCATGCCAAATATGAAGTTGCTATCTTCAAAATTGCATAAGTTATCCCAAATGTTAAAAATTGACGCAAACAAACCAACAAACAAACCAACAGACAGGGCAAAAACAATATGTCCCACAGTATAGACTGGGGGACATAAAATGCATTATTTTGTACACTGCGTATTACTGTAACAGCAATCTAACCACTTTTATTTGAGCAGAAATGATAGGTTATGCATATTTCCCCTATCCTTTAAAATATTATTACCAAGTTTCAAAATCATATTCTGTGTACTTTTAAAGGCTGTGATTTTTTAACAGATGGAGGGGAGAACGGAGGACGGGATTTACATAAAGCCGAATGGAAACAACTAGACACATAATTATACCAACTTTCATGATGAGATCTTTAGTAGTTGATGAATAAACATAATGTTCAGTTCTGTTCTACAGAAAACGCATTAACAACTTTAATTGCATTCCTATTTCGTGAGTTCTTGGATCTAATGTTTTTTAATAGTTACGGTTTGATCTTTTAACCTAGTGTTCTCATTGTATTAATAACACGTTCTGAGTTAAGAATGATTCTTTTTCTAGTGTTTGTGTGTCAGATGTGGATAACAAGTAGTGTGAAGTGATAATAATTAAATAATCAAAAAATTATGAAACAAATCAATTTCAAATGCCCTTTCGATGACACAAATAATACTACAAAACCTTGTTTTTTTTCCTTTTTCACGTACATCTACATACAGGTTTGATGTACGTATATTTGTACTTTCATAAAGTCATTAGTTTGTCTTAAAAAACTGCGTATCAATCTTTGATTAATAATACCCAGCTTTAAGCTTGTATTCGATTATTTTTGTATTGAAATAACATTTTTCAAAAAGTTCACATAATGTCTTGCAAGTTAATCATTCACAATAAATCTGACAACACCATTTGTAGGAAGCCAGCAGTATGGCTCAATTAGTTACATGCATATGCGAACTATATAAGGCGTCTAAATTTATTGTCAAAGATAAAGCCATTCCTGTACTAGATTATCAAATTGGAAATCCTAAAGCTCATTGAAATGTTACGTTATCTTATTTCTAAATCTGAAATGCAACTCAACTACACCTTTGTCTTAAAACTTGATAGTTTTGCCATCCCACTTTGTTGGGTTAATTAATTGACGCCTATGTCCGTTATTTGTAAATGTTATTTGTAAACTACATGTTGCGCCATCACAACATACCGTATATACCGTCGGTTGTTTGCAGCCCATTTTTTATCGTTTATAGCAACGTTACTTTCTCCATGTGCATATCCTATTATGTTTATATACAATTTTGGTAGGTTTACCCGAAACGCCATTCACACAAGAACTTACTTTCTCGTTTTATATTTCATATTTTTATTATTAAATGCTGTATTGATTACTGGGCAATTAAAACTAATGTGATTTAATCAAAACTAATCTCTCGGTTTTCCTTCATGCCATACAAGTTCGACTGATCATTAAGATGTTTAACCAGCGATAATACATACAACTATTTTCATGAGAACAATTCTTCTTAATTAGTCTTTCCAGAACTTCATGATCTATTTTTTATTAATGCGTACACAATTATATTTTATTTCATATAGAATAACATCCATGTGTGTTTTTTTCAGCAAATCATTGACATTTCATCTCATGATGTTTGATAACACATTCTATTTTAAATGTTAAGTACCAGGTTATTTAGTAATTATTGAATGTGATTTTGTTTCGCATCATAAACCGATCTTAATAGACTGCAAGTCGTTCTCATAATTTGCTACTGACATTCGCCTTCATATTATGAGACCAAGACTGCAAAGAGTTTTATATAAGTTTATTATGTTTGTCATTCTGTACAGTTTACTGCAACAGCATGCAACTTAAATGAAGACATAGCAAGGTAAATGTATTAATATTAATTAAAGTAAGTTAAATACACCAATTACCATTAAATGTGCTTGTTTATATGTTTATGTGTATATGTTTCTCTCAAAACCACTTATTCACGGAATGTTTTCGCCATTTTTTACCTAAACTGCGCGTTAAAATGCCCTTTTTCAAATTAATGCGCCATGCCCCTTTTCCCTCCTGGGAAAAAACACTAATAACAATTATGTATGTAACGCCTACATAAGAGACAACTTGTCAAGAAAACTTGAATTTTATAATTACAAATATTTTACGTATGTAACGCATACGATCAACATAAGAATACACACACACAAAAAACAAATTCATTGAACGCATTTTAATAGAAATATTACAATCCAAATAGCCGTATCATGCTCAATAAATGTAGATATGTTACGTCTAAGATCAATTTAGATTATTTATTTCGTACGAAGTTTTTCCATTATACGAAATATATCAAACTAACAAATTTAAGTGGAATTGATTTTTTTCTCCATTAAATATTTAACCTTACACACGCTACACATTTTAAGAAAGTTTTCAGGCGTGTTTAGTTTAGGAAAATTAATCATTAATTCATCGAAATTGAAATGTATACCATCTTACATGTAACGCATTTGACACGCATACTTTTTATGTAGCAGAAGTATTTGTGAACCATCTTATGTAAATAAATACTTTAATGTGGGCATTGAATTCGATGTTTATTAATATAATAGGACAAATTGAAGGCTCAATGTTACCAATATCTTAAGTTAGTTCAATGTTTTGTGTAAGTACTTATCTTTTTTTTTTGCACCGTAACATGCATTTAATCGTACATTGACATAAAGCGCAACGTGAATATGCATGTAATGAATATGTAAATGATGGTATTATTTTAATATGTTGTCATGACACTTAAATAAACTGACTTTTACCTATCTCTCTATACCTATAAGTTGAAATTATCTTTATGCCCTGAGTAGTTTGTAATATGTGACATCAAATCAAAAGTTTCATTGAGCATATGCAGAGTCATCAAGAAGAATAGAAGTTTCGTCGGCAAATTGTAACAATTTGTATTCTTTGTCATTAATTTTAATTCCCTTAATCTTAGTATTTAACCTTTCTTTAATGAGCATTATTTCAGCGCAAAGTATTAAAATATTTATTCAGGAAGTCCAGTATCCTTGTTCTGTTATTCAGACTCGCTTTAAATGTATAACTTTCTAGTGTTTGTTATAACAATGGTACATTTTCCTCGGCATTACCCTTTCTGTACTGTATACTTGTGAACCTCATATAAAGTCGTCTTTGTTCTTAACTCTACGGATTTAATGATACAAGCAAAATAATTAGTTATATAATGGTGTCTGTCAAAAGCCAAGCTGTGAAAGTTTCTAAATAAATTAATGACTTATGGTCATACATTTCCTTATATAGATTTGATTATGTCTATGCTCTCAGCAGATCTTAAAATGCAATCTAAGATATTATTTTTTATCCAATGATCGGACTCGCATTAACATGATATAATAGATAAAAAAGGTTACTGCCCTGCCGTGTGGTAATATGCCACGAGGTACTTGGACAAAATTGGTGTTATACTACAGAATGATAGGGGAACAAACGCAGGCTGTTTTTCTATGTAGCACGACTCTACGACACCGTTAATAAAACATAATAAGTAATCCCTACATATCTCGGTTATTACGGGAACGTGTTTGTTTAACTACAGATGTCTTACTAATAATTACATTCTGAGTACGTGAACTTAATATTTGCAAAATAAAGCTGTTTTTGGCTCTTCATCGATACCGAATTCACTTTGATATTACAAATCTAAACAGAAACGTTGGTATTACCCAACTGTGAACATGTGATTATCCCCCGCCAGAGGCGGAGGGATATTGTTTTGGCGTTGTCCGTCCGTCCGTCCGGCCGGCTGTCCGTCCGTCCGTCCGGCACTTTTGTGTCCGGAGCCATATCTTGGAAGTGCTTTGGCGGATTTCATTGAAACTTCGTTTGAGTATATATATATGCATAAGAGGATGATGCACGTCAAATGGCATTGTACACCATCTGTTAAAACAGAGTTATGGCCCTTTGTATTTTGAAAAAATGCTTTTTACTATAGGCACTTTTGTGTCCGGAGCCATATCTTGGAAGTGCTTTGGCGGATTTCATTGAAACTTGGTATGAGTATATATATATATATATATATATATATATATATATATATATATATATATATATATATATATATATATATATATATATATATATATATATATATATATATATATATATATATATATATATATATATAAGAGGATGGTGCACGCCAAATGGCATTGTACACCATCTGTTAAAAACAGAGTTATGGCCCTTTGTATCTTGAAAAAATGCTTTTTACTATAGGCACTTTTGTGTCCGGATCCATATCATCGAAGTGCTTTGGCGGAATTTATTGAAACTTGGTATGAGTATATGTATGCATAAAGGATGATGCACGCCAAATGGCATTGTATACAATCTGTTTAAAACAGAGTTATGGCCATTTGTATCTTAAAAAAATGCTTTTTACTATAGGCACTTTTGTGTCCGGAGCCATATCTTGGAAGTGCTTTGGCGGATTTCATTGAAACTTGGTATGAGTATATATCCCGCGCCAGAGGCGGATGGATATTGTTTTGGCGTTGTCTGGCTGTCCGTCCGGCTATCCGTCCGTCTGTCACTTTTGTGTCCGGAGCCATATCTTGGAAGTGCTTTGGCGTATTTCATTGAAACTTCGTATGAGTATGTATATGGATAAGAGGATAATGCACGCCAAATGGCATTGTACACCATCTGTTAATAACGGAGTTATGGCCCTTTGTATCTTGAAAATATGCTTGCTTGAGTGTCAAATATAATACTCTTGTGTCCAGAAGCATATAGGAGGGGGATATCAATTCAACGAATTTGCTTGTTTTTCATAGTTTTTACAGTTCAGACAAAATTATATGAGACTGGATAAATTGTTTTTGTTGTTTGTGTGCACTATTTCTTCTGAACTTTTGTGAGATTTTTTATTTTTATCACATTTTTACTCATTTAAAAGAAATCGCAATGTCCTATATAAACTCGTGTTGTATTTTGAATGGTTGGAGTAAACACAAATTTTTACGTTCGCACTGCTGTTATAATTCTGAAGAGTGGTTTATGATTAAAGAAAGGTACCTACTTCAAATAATATTTCAACTATTATTGGGTTTAATAACTAACACACGAGTAATTAAAGATAGTACATACAGCTGGACCATGCTCTAACATTGTTGCGTGCAAATTGGTCATTGTCTGATCGTTTTAAGTCTTGAAGTACGTCTATGGCAATGGCAAAACATAACTGTCAATATGCAATCGTTTGTTTCATTGTAATTGCAATAAGATGTATTATAACTTCAATGTATACAATGTGCTTAAATTGGACAAAATTAACATCGAGCGAATGTTTATTAAACTATAAAAAAAAACACACCAAACAGCATTTCCAAACATACCATTGAACAAAGAAAACAGATATAATAAACAAACATAATTATTTTATAATGACCAGGAAAAACTTTGTCATTTAAACTATGCTTATGTAACATTATGAATGGCGGCCATTTTGCGTCAAACAGTGAAATCATACGATATTTGGCTGCTTGCTAAGAAAGTTAAGATCGATTATTAGAACACATATTGTGCCATACGAAATGAAATTGGTTTTAAAGCACTGCAAGTATTGAAACGTCTCTAATAATCTTGAAATCCCCGCTTGCATGCCTCACCGTGACTGTACATGCATTTATTGTCTACGTGTTGAGGCACTGAATTAGTGTATGAAAGATAATTAAGTTAAGTCTAAATTTAATGCATCGAAAATATGATGACCTATAAGTATTTTCTAAGCAGAAGCATTCGAATTCGATGACGTTTTTGTTTTATAAGACTGGTTACTCGCCTAGTTTAATTTACAAAATGGTCGTAAATCTGGGACAGTTGGGAATATAGCGCGTGTTGAATAAAGTTAATGTCCTCCCTTGAGGCACCTCATGGTGTACAAGACATTTTTCTGTAATATTTTCCAATTTAAATTACAGGAAAGATTGTGTACAAACATTAACGTAGATACACATTTCCATCATTGAATGGGAGCGTGAAATGTGTACGAAATTAATTGAGAAAATATGACGTATGAATATATAACTCAAGAAATATTATCAGTCGATACATTCTAATAAGGACCCGCTAGACTTACTTATAGGCAAATAAAATATCCAATACATGACAACATATTCCTCATAACGTAAAGTCTAACCATTATTTACGCTTGGTTCATCGCCTGGGAACAATATAGCATCATAGCATGGTCGTTTAAATTAAAATGCAACATGCTTAAATTCGATTTAATTGCAATGCAATTGATCTTTCTTTTAATACGCACCAGTACAACTTAATAAACAACTTTCTGAGGAACGAGAATAAATACGGTAAACCAATTATCAACTTAATTCCTTCATTTTTACAAGATTTCGAGACAAAGCATCATTTAGTGAAAACAGATTTTGACGAATTGAAAAATGTAAACGATTGAAATATGATGCAAAATTAAAAAAAAACGTAATCCTCAATTAAAGTGGTTTGCGTGCTCGTATTTTGTCGTGTTTCGGCTTAATTCATCTAAATGCTAATTCTGGTATCGTAGACCGAGCAACAAAATAATGAACGCTTTTAATCTGTGGAACGTTATTGACATAAAGAAAGTGTAACCAAAAGAGACAAATACAAAGCAGGTTCAACAAGAGATCAAATTTAACAAAAACAAAGATCTTAATGCAATTATATCAAAATAAAATCTTTATCAAGGGCATTCAGTTAGTGTTGTTTTAACAGGCATTGATTGATACAATTTTCCGAATTGAACCGGACTCAAATGCGATACAAATACTGATTGTTTAGTTTTCTCAGATGATTAGTGAATACCATACCATCCAGAGAACCATTTAGACGAAATTAAATGCATTCCTGAGACAGTGTTTATCAATTACTTCCACTTGATCTACGTATAAAAAAATTACCCCGGTCTTTTAAGCTCATCTTGCTGATCTGCAAAAACAGCACAATTTTATTTGTGTAATTATTTATTGCTACACAACACATAATAACTCTTCTGCGAGAAATATGGATCATGAATTGACGACAAACCAAAGAAAAACATTTCTTTTTAAAATCAGCTAGTTTTTATATGTAAAAATAATATTTATACTAGTCAACTTATATGAAACACAAATTACTAATGTTGAATGAAAAACGTTTTTTTTTTTCCGCAGCAATTTATAACATCAAAATATGTTTATGCATGATTTGTTTAATGTCACGTGACCTTGGCGCGAACGGTCGCAATTTTCAAGTGGGAAATACAATTTAAAATCGGAAATTGTTATAATTTACTGTGAATAAAACTGGCATAAATTCATGGAGTGTACATGCCTATCAGTGCTATCGATGTTATGTATTATGGGACATAACAAGTAGAGTTAATAGTCGTGTAGCTTCTAAATGTGATTATAGTAAGCATGATAGAACGATTGATTGCATTGATGATAACGATTATAGTCCAGATGAGCCTCTGTACCGGGCCTCACCCTATAATATTGTAAACAATCATGGTGCTAAACTTAATGAACTTTGTTAGGCTACCATTCTTAAGTGTAGATTGCCCGACACAGACAAGTTTACATTTCTATCGCAACAAGACACGTTGTAAATTAATTAGTTGCTCACAAAGGAATGAAATTTGTAGCGAATTTATAGTTTTACGGATGAAGATCTCAACATACATAAGCGACCATACACCAACTAGTTTTTCGATAATGTGCATTTTTATGATCCGGAAGAGATATGTGGAAATTATGTGAAAATAAAATGGGATCTATCTGAACGGGATAAATTCAGAAGTGATATTATTAGTTGACTAACCAAACTTAATAAGTTTGACTGAAGCCATAGTGATAGTCTACAAAACAGGGAGTCTATAAATACACTGCTGAACTCTTTTACAACCATTATGCGTAAAGTAGTCGATCCATTATTTTGAAACCATACCTTACATACGAATGTATAACGATGAAGCGCATGTCAAGAATGCGGACTAGTGCGATAATTAGTGTGTTCAATCTAAAAATATATTTACAAGCTCTGAAACAATTTATTTAGTGCAAAACATAAAAGAGTTGATATTTAATTTGCGAACAAAATCAAAATATAGATCTGCAATAAATAAAAAGTAACAATTATTTTAAAATAAAACACCTTTGCGACTTAGAGAAATTAAAGCATGCTTAACCTAGAGAGGTTTCGAAGCATTTAAAAAATAATGAGGATATAACGAGTAAAAACATTTCTAATGATGATTTTTATAACTTTTTCTCTACACTAAGTAATGATATTTCACAATGTTCAAATGACGAGGCGAATCATTAAGTCGCTCATAGAATTTTAATTATTATGATGTTTCGTTTCCAGAACCAATCACCACTGACGAAAATTTAAATGCCTTTAGGTTTTGAAATCAGGTAAAGCATGTTGCTATGATAATCTGCTAAATGGGTTCTTTATAGAAAGCGTATATATTTAAAGATCTCATGTGTTTGATATATTATTGCGTTATATTAATCTCGGGGTATTTTCCTGATAAGTGAACCAAGGGGGCAATTGTGCCTATACATACAAAGGGGGATACTGAAAATGCTAGTAAACACCGAGATGTAAAACGTGAAAGCTGTTTGTCTACGTTTTTTACCACTGTAATAAACAAGCGGATTGAATCTTTTTCTAACGAAAATAATAGCATTTCGGACGCTCAGTTCTGATTTTGGAAAAGGAGATCAATAATTGAAGCCGTTTTTATACCCTTGACATTAAAAAATATCTGAACCAAAATACACGTCTTTATGTTATCATTGTGGACATGTTTATATGCGATGACTAATTTTATCGGGATGCCCTTTGTCTGAAAATGTTCAAATCCGAAAACTACGGTAAATTGTTAAGAAGCATACGAGATATGTATCATAAAGTAAAATCATGTGTTAAACCATCTAACACATATTCCGATTTATTTTTTGAATATGCACATTTATGCAATTTATGATTCTTCCAGTAATGGCAATGAGTAGACATCAAGTGTGTCTTGCATTAACAGTAACTGAAGAGACATTTTTAGAAATTTCATTTTACTCAAACTCATATGTGATTTGTTTTAACTTGACTATAATACATTTGCTTAAAATCGACTATAATGTTTTTTCGTAATGATATGAAACTGACAGGATGAAATTGTCAATATATTATTGATTACCTAATATTAGCTTAAATTTTCGTTTTCGTTTAAGGTAAAGTATATTATGTTATCGATAATAGTAAAATAGTTGGGTAATAGAATACTTGATGTATATTTACCTATTTTTTGGTTTTAGATAAATAACTTCATATGGAACGGAAAGGAACCAATTGCCGAAATGTGCAGCATTCATTGCCTTGTATTGTACCATCAATTTGGCAACTTTCCTTCAATAAAAGACTACCGGAGGTTTACAAGAATATATCTCCTATAGATGGCTGTCATGTTGCAATTGGGTTATGATTTGTAGTATTCAAACTTCGCGTTACAACATAGCTTGCTGGGCATATATTAATGGGAATTTCTGTCTAGTCTCTAGAGAATATGCTTGGTCTGACATATACTAAAGACACCGACACACAGAGCATTTTCGTATGCTGCCCACAGTAAAGCAGAACAAACATTAAATAAAAATATAATATATGGGCAATATGAAATTAAGTTTATTGAAATGCTTATCAATGCGTTTTTTATCAATTCAATTGCTTTAAAAGGTTGTTTTCGATTTATGTTGTTTTAATACAAGCCGACCTACATCATCTATCTACTTTTTCGTTAGAATTTTCCATATAAGAACCTTGTTCACAACTGTAAGACCTCTAATATATCACTTAATATTGAAAACGTTGGAAGTGGTTTCCTTATAACACTTAAAACTCACCCTATCTTTATTAGTATTATTAAACACACCCCTTTAGTGGTAGAATGTATTTATTTTTTATGTTTTGTTCAATTTAAACATAGTAATCTTGATCAAACATGTTTGAAACAGCAAAAGTACGAAGTTTCGAAAATAAAAATTCATGGTTAACGGACACCATGCCAATGTTCGTATATTGAATATATTTGTTTTTTAATTGCCTGTACATTACTTTAGAGCTGTCGGAACATAAACTGTTCATTGGAACAATAGTATAAAAATACAGTCCAAATCATTGTATTGGTACGCAAATGCTCGTAAGAACTAAGGCAGGCAATATGGTCAACACGGTGTCATAATCATTGAATTTAACATGAAAGAAACTTGTTAATATTGTGCTCTGGTATTTGTAACCCTTGTCTTTAATGATGTAGAACGCAGTATATCCTAATAAGTTGGCGGCTTTGAAGCATTTTTTCTACTATATCGTTTACTCATTCTTAAAATCATGCATAAATTTCGTTATTATTCAGAAAAGCCAATATGAATATGTTTATCATCATAATAAACGGAATCGTATATGTGTATATATTCATGGCATAATGTTGATACTTATTTTAGAATGTTAATTTTATTTAATTGAAAAAAGGGATTCCCATGAATTATTTTGTAGCATTCATACCAAAGGTACCAATGTCTCAACACCGCTTGCTATTATTGTTTTGCGTTTTATTTCAAAATGTATGAAAACAAAGGTGTTTATAGCGTATGGTCCCTTCTCGGTAAACAATTACTGTTGCGCTGTGATCTTTTTTGGCACGTAATTGAAAAACAAACAAGTTGTTTTAAATAAAGAATGTTAAGAAATGTTGTACGATCGATGCCAGACTACTGTAAAACTAGTTTGTTTTAGCAATTAATTTATCTTATCACCCGTAATATCTGTTTACTTTAAATACACACCTATTAATACAGCTGAAATCAATGAACACATGCGGTAAAACTATTTTCACGAACGAAAATGTGTACTATGTCTGACTTTACAGAGAAATAAATCACGAACTTACCCCGAAAACATCTTTTTTTAACTAATGATTTTTTCAAATGTGATATATCAGTGTCGAAAAGTTTGTAGTAATATGCCGAAAGTTGTATGTGTGTTAGTTTTGTATTGCTTGCATGTCTTAAGAATAACTTCATAAATATTTGTTCAAGCATTCGCATGTAATATACGTTTAACAGAAATGTTTTACCCGTACTAAGATATCATTGATGCATAAGTTTGAAATAAAATTATCTAAAGTTGTAATTAAAGGTGATGTCCCCTTTTCACTTTAGGTAACTTTTATTGATCGATATTCGTATTTACGTAATGTCCATAGGTACCAAATATCTGACAATAAATAGGAGATCAATAACACCATATGTATGGTTTTGTGTCATTTAATTACTTTCTGTTACGAAATCGTACAAGAGTCATTTATATCAATTGTTTTTATTTCATAGAATTTAAGTTGCATGATTAAATGTTTTTTAGCATTTGAACGCCTTTTAGTTTGCATTATTTTGATGTTTGAAGCATGACTTTTTTGTGCCTTTTTCTGCGTTTGAACGCCTTTTAATTGGGCGTTTTTACGACTTGTTAGCTTTTGTATGCATTTATAAATGCCTTTATTGCACGCTTTAACGCCTTAATTTACTTTATTATTAATTAACTTTATAATATTAGACGAGAATGTGTTCAATTTGTTCGCCCGATACAAGTTGAGCCTCGCCAATAAAGCTCGAAACTCGCCTTATACGAGAAGAAGACGGCCAATATGGAAAAAAACACGGCCAATACGGAAAAAGGTCGGCCAATACGAGATTCAGTCAATCAGAAACCAGGAAAAACTCGGCCTTATATGAGAATCTAAAATCTCGACAATTGTGGACGCCATTTTGAAGTTGTATGCTTAGTTTTGGTGCAAAAGTTTAAACCTTTCAAAATATACTTAAAGTACTCAGCCCCTAATATTTTCACCTCAAGGTTTCGACAATAAAGAAATGTGAGTGTAACCACAACAGTAAGGTTCAATATTTGAGCGTATAAATAACAAGGCTATAATCAACAATAATCAAGCGTCGGAGGCAAAACTAATTCGAAATCATGGAAGATTTATACATTACAAATGCAATTCCTAATGGCATAAGTAAGTTTTCAATCCTTATTGTCTTTCTGAGTTGTATTAAAAACAACGGATCCAGTGTGGCTGGAATGTTATTCAGGTAAATTTTGCATAATTTAGCGACCTGTCAAATTGTGTTCCTGCATCAGGTAATGTCTAGAAAGAATCTTTCGTCTATACTGAATAATAATATAAAGTTAATGAGTAAAATTGTCATTAATAAGTTGAAATCATATTGGCTTTGTTATTGAGCTTTAGACAGCCGTATTGTCATTCGGCCTGCGGCCTCAGGCCAATACGGCTGTCTTCAGCTCAATAACAAAGCCAATATGAATTCAACTAATTAATAACATTATATTACAACTTCATTTATGTTTTTACACGTTTATAAACGTTATAATATGTTTGCAAGCGTTATTAAATAACCATTTGCTTAGAAACGCACGTGTGCGTTAATACGACTTTGCATTATTGTATCTACATTTTATGTGGAACTATTATGCTTTCGTTGTAAAGATAGTTTATATAAAACTATTACATATTTGGGGATCTATTAACAAGCTATTTTATGGGATTGGCACCTTTATAATAAACCGAAGATGTTACCGAACATGATTTTATGAAGATATAATGAACTAAATAACTTTTGGATGAAAACAATCGATGACATAAGTCCATGAATATAAATTGTATATATATAGAACAATTAAATATCTTATAGTTTGATAAAATGTTTAGATACAATTGTGCATATGAAATTATTCTCTAAACAATTACGTTATGCTTCAAATCATATTTCTAATACATCCGTTAAACGGAAAATAAAATCTTGCCATCATTTGTCTATTTTTAATAATAATAATAAATGCGAGACACCGACATTTTAATATTTTACAATATCAAGCTAACCACTGGTTTATATTTCCGTTTAATTAACTGATTTCAACTGAGTGGAATGATGCTATTCCATTTAAAAGCAAAACATTCATTAAGAAATTATATTAATATTTGTATTTACCTTACATAGCATGTTAACAACTGGTCCTGCATAATGGGAACATATTGTACCACTTTATTTATATATATGTACATTAAAAATATTTTTACTATTAGGTGTTCTTCTTGCTGTACTGAAAGTCGCAAATGGAAATAGAAAGGCGTAGTGTTCCCATATCACAAATTAAATCTAGACAACTGTCTTCTAATGTTAGCAAAAGCCTTATTCAAAGACACAAAATAGTCATCCAATTAAATGTAGGCCCCTCGAGTAATTTTTGAATATCAAGGTTCATAAAACAAATAACCATCGCCATGGTAAAATAACATATATTAATGATTAATTCGAGTAGAAAAAAAATGCGATATTCCCAAGTGGATATAACTTGCGGAAAGCAGTTTTTGTAACCGTACAATCTTAGTGTCATCTGAAATTATATTTACAAAAACAACCACAGAATGTGCAACGTTTAACTGGTTTCTAGCTTAAAACCATAGATTATAGTGAATAATACCACAGTTACTAGTACCTGTTCTTTATGAAGTATAATATGAATATAGATGGATAAATTAGCCTCTGTTATAAGTATATCAACACAATTAAAATCACGTCGATGTGAGTCTACAAAAGTTGGAGTAATTGATTAATGCTGTCTTAATAGTTCTGTAGATGATGGGTGCTGTAACTGTCGTAAAGATTCACAAATCAGTGTATTGCCCTCATGTTAAAGTTAGTCAGGTTAAATTCGGACACATGTTCAGCGCACGACTGTTCAAAAATCTAAAAAGAATATATATATATATATATATATATATATATATATATATATATATATATATATATATATATATATATATATATATCTATATATATATATATATATATATATATTTATTTATTTATTTATTTATTTATATATATACATATATATGATTGTGATCATTCATGCAAATGTCAGCAGTACATGGTAGCGCATGATTTTCTCAAGTCATATGTCATATTAAAACAAGTCATACTTAAAACAATCCTTCTTTAGTGCATTTCCGTTCCCATAAAAAGCCTTACATGGATAATTTTCTATGTTTATGTGTAGTGTCAATATAAGACGTTTACGAGTAATGGTTTCCCATAGAGCGCATTTGTATTTAAAGTCTAGTTGCAGGCAGTGCAAATTCAATTGATGTACATGCTATTACAGAGTTAATGGTAATGTCGGCCATCGTTCTAATAAAAAAGGCATTTTAAGTTTTTGAGCTTTATATTAATTGAAAAATTATGTCAAGTGCATCCTTGTCATAAATAACCCTTGGCTGAAAACATCAACGAGTGAAAAGAATTATACAGCAAGAGTATTGACAATAACTTTTATAATATAAAAGAGACACAAATATTGATTCATACTGCTTGTCATGTAAAATCTTACCCCGTGAAATTATTTCATCAAAATAACAACCATTAAAAATGAAATACAAAATTAGGTTATATTTTGCAATATGTCGTACTTCACAATAATATTCCCCCGATATTAATTCCGATGTTCGTAGATCGGTAAGCGATGTACGTTGTATGTGATTAGAAAGACACAAATACAATTTATGTATGTATGTCATTGCATTCACAATTCAACCTATATGGCATTTCAACTTAAGCAAATTCAAGTCTCCATGCAAAGTAGATGAGTTCATTAACAGCCGATGTAAGGTTGACCCTCAGATTAATGTTAATGATCAATGCATGCATAACTGTGATCAATACATTTCTTCCGTACACATAATTTAAATGCCATCATTTGAAAATTGTTTACATTTAGATTCTCTCAGTTGTTTATCAATGGTTGAACTGTTTTCGCTTATAGGATAAAACAAGGACCACCGTGGCCATTTCTATTTATTGAGAATTTACATTCAACTTCAAATATTTGATCTTTAATAGCCCGTTTTGCATTTTTAACTTACATGATGACCATCAGCCTTCATTGATTTCAGAAAGATTTGATTAAGAGCCTTCATCAGTTGATCACAAAGTAATTCTTTTAATTTAAAAATCAGTACTGGAGAATGTGTGATACGAAATATTTATAAATTAGAAGTAAAATCCCTTTCTTTCATGTGTAACGTGAAATCAACCTTGAACCATTGAAATATAATAAATGAAATTATGTTCATCTCCCAAAACGCTTGGAGTAAATCAAATATAAATTTAAGTGTTCTATTGTAAGCTATGCGATGAATTCTCTCCAACGAATGTTTTAATTATGTAGGTCGGTAAGATGTTCATCAGAATCAGACTCTGCACATTGTTTTTTCTCAAATGTTTGTGTGTTGACTGAAATAAGACTTTCTGATAACGCCAGTTGCTTTTTGCGTTAACACGATCAGTGTAAGTCATTTTAATTGTCACATCAAATATGTATTTAAATTATTTAAAAAGATAACGTTTGTACATCCAGGTGACTTCAATGTTTTGCTTTGACCTTTCCAAAGCGGTGTTACAAGTTTGTATAATGTAATGTTTATACTGGTTGTGCTGTTAACAAAAAACAATAAATAAGAAATAATCTTCTGATGTATTTTTTGAGGCATTATTGTTTACTTTATTAATGTTGTAGACAGCCATATGCAAGCTCATTTATTCTATTTAGATTTTTGAACAGTCGTGCGCTGAACATGTGTCCGAATTTAACCTGACTAACTTGAACATGAGGGCAACACACGGATTTGTGAATCTTTACGACAGTTACAGGACCCATCATCTAGAGAATTATTAAGACAGCATTAATCAATTACTCCAACTTTTGTAGACTCACATCGACGTGATTTTAATTGTATATATATATATATATATATATATATATATATATATATATATATATATATATATATATATATATATATATATACTTTTGAGTGTCTACATAGAAACCGAGACAGTTAAAGCGTAATAATCTCTGAAGTTTAATTTTCACGTTTTGGTAAATTGCCAGATAACAAATTGTTTCAGATTCGCAAATGTTCGTTGTAGTTGTGATTTGTGTGAGGATATAGTAATACTGAACATGTACCATGCTCTAAAATATCCATAATATGCATATGTTGACGATTTACAACCCTGAAAATTATAAAGCGTTGCAATGCGTTACGATTGAATAATTTGGAGAGTTCTGTTGCTGTCGCTATATTGTGTGATACTACGAGGATTGCTTATATAAAGTAAAAATACATCACTTATTGTATGAGCACGGATGGCCGAGTTGTCTAAGCGATATACTTTTACTCAGGGGTCAGTGGATCGAGCCAAGGTGAGGGTTACTTTTTTCATTTCTTGAATGGTATTCTTGTTTTTTTGCTGGAGCTTTTTAGATCCAATGATAACATCAATCAGTATAAAGCATTTAATGACAAACCTCAATACATGCCAAAATCTGTGAAAGGCCCCTTTAATATGACAGTTGTTAAAGATTTATAAAACAATTTGATGTCTTTGGTAATAGCGGCTTACATTTTTCTTGGTATTCATTGTCATTTTATTTTTTGAATATGCACATTTATGCAATTTATTATTCTTCCAGTAATGGCAATGAGTAGACATCAAGTGTGTCTTGCATTAACAGTAACTGAAGAGACATTTTTAGAAATTTCATTTTACTCAAACTCATATGTGATTTGTTTTAACTTGACTATAATACATTTGCTTAAAATCGACTATAATGTTTTTTCGTAATGATATGAAACTGACAGGATGAAATTGTCAATATATTATTGATTACCTAATATTAGCTTAAATTTTCGTTTTCGTTTAAGGTAAAGTATATTATGTTATCGATAATAGTAAAATAGTTGGGTAATAGAATACTTGATGTATATTTACCTATTTTTTGGTTTTAGATAAATAACTTCATATGGAACGGAAAGGAACCAATTGCCGAAATGTGCAGCATTCATTGCCTTGTATTGTACCATCAATTTGGCAACTTTCCTTCAATAAAAGACTACCGGAGGTTTACAAGAATATATCTCCTACAGATGGCTGTCATGTTGCAATTGGGTTATGATTTGTAGTATTCAAACTTCGCGTTACAACATAGCTTGCTGGGCATATATTAATGGGAATTTCTGTCTAGTCTCTAGAGAATATGCTTGGTCTGACATATACTAAAGACACCGACACACAGAGCATTTCCGTATGCTGCCCACAGTAAAGCAGAACAAACATTAAATAAAAATATAATATATGGGCAATATGAAATTAAGTTTATTGAAATGCTTATCAATGCGTTTTTTATCAATTCAATTGCTTTAAAAGGTTGTTTTCGATTTATGTTGTTTTAATACAAGCCGACCTACATCATCTATCTACTTTTTCGTTAGAATTTTCCATATAAGAACCATGTTCACAACTGTAAGACCTCTAATATATCACTTAATATTGAAAACGTTGGAAGTGGTTTCCTTATAACACTTAAAACTCACCCTATCTTTATTAGTATTATTAAACACACCCCTTTAGTGGTAGAATGTATTTATTTTTTATGTTTTGTTCAATTTAAACATAGTAATCTTGATCAAACATGTTTGAAACAGCAAAAGTACGAAGTTTCGAAAATAAAAATTCATGGTTAACGGACACCATGCCAATGTTCGTATATTGAATATATTTGTTTTTTAATTGCCTGTACATTACTTTAGAGCTGTCGGAACATAAACTGTTCATTGGAACAATAGTATAAAAATACAGTCCAAATCATTGTATTGGTACGCAAATGCTCGTAAGAACTAAGGCAGGCAATATGGTCAACACGGTGTCATAATCATTGAATTTAACATGAAAGAAACTTGTTAATATTGTGCTCTGGTATTTGTAACCCTTGTCTTTAATGATGTAGAACGCAGTATATCCTAATAAGTTGGCGGCTTTGAAGCATTTTTTCTACTATATCGTTTACTCATTCTTAAAATCATGCATAAATTTCGTTATTATTCAGAAAAGCCAATATGAATATGTTTATCATCATAATAAACGGAATCGTATATGTGTATATATTCATGGCATAATGTTGATACTTATTTTAGAATGTTAATTTTATTTAATTGAAAAAAGGGATTCCCATGAATTATTTTGTAGCATTCATACCAAAGGTACCAATGTCTCAACACCGCTTGCTATTATTGTTTTGCGTTTTATTTCAAAATGTATGAAAACAAAGGTGTTTATAGCGTATGGTCCCTTCTCGGTAAACAATTACTGTTGCGCTGTGATCTTTTTTGGCACGTAATTGAAAAACAAACAAGTTGTTTTAAATAAAGAATGTTAAGAAATGTTGTACGATCGATGCCAGACTACTGTAAAACTAGTTTGTTTTAGCAATTAATTTATCTTATCACCCGTAATATCTGTTTACTTTAAATACACACCTATTAATACAGCTGAAATCAATGAACACATGCGGTAAAACTATTTTCACGAACGAAAATGTGTACTATGTCTGACTTTACAGAGAAATAAATCACGAACTTACCCCGAAAACATCTTTTTTTAACTAATGATTTTTTCAAATGTGATATATCAGTGTCGAAAAGTTTGTAGTAATATGCCGAAAGTTGTATGTGTGTTAGTTTTGTATTGCTTGCATGTCTTAAGAATAACTTCATAAATATTTGTTCAAGCATTCGCATGTAATATACGTTTAACAGAAATGTTTTACCCGTACTAAGATATCATTGATGCATAAGTTTGAAATAAAATTATTTAAAGTTGTAATTAAAGGTGATGTCCCCTTTTCACTTTAGGTAACTTTTATTGATCGATATTCGTATTTACGTAATGTCCATAGGTACCAAATATCTGACAATAAATAGGAGATCAATAACACCATATGTATGGTTTTGTGTCATTTAATTACTTTCTGTTACGAAATCGTACAAGAGTCATTTATATCAATTGTTTTTATTTCATAGAATTTAAGTTGCATGATTAAATGTTTTTTAGCATTTGAACGCCTTTTAGTTTGCATTATTTTGATGTTTGAAGCATGACTTTTGTGTGCCTTTTTCTGCGTTTGAACGCCTTTTAATTGGGCGTTTTTACGACTTGTTAGCTTTTGTATGCATTTATAAATGCCTTTATTGCACGCTTTAACGCCTTAATTTACTTTATTATTAATTAACTTTATAATATTAGACGAGAATGTGTTCAATTTGTTCGCCCGATACAAGTTGAGCCTCGCCAATAAAGCTCGAAACTCGCCTTATACGAGAAGAAGACGGCCAATATGGAAAAAAACACGGCCAATACGGAAAAAGGTCGGCCAATACGAGATTCAGTCAATCAGAAACCAGGAAAAACTCGGCCTTATATGAGAATCTAAAATCTCGACAATTGTGGACGCCATTTTGAAGTTGTATGCTTAGTTTTGGTGCAAAAGTTTAAACCTTTCAAAATATACTTAAAGTACTCAGCCCCTAATATTTTCACCTCAAGGTTTCGACAATAAAGAAAGTGCAGTGTAACCACAACAGTAAGGTTCAATATTTGAGCGTATAAATAACAAGGCTATAATCAACAATAATCAAGCGTCGGAGGCAAAACTAATTCGAAATCATGGAAGATTTATACATTACAAATGCAATTCCTAATGGCATAAGTAAGTTTTCAATCCTTATTGTCTTTCTGAGTTGTATTAAAAACAACGGATCCAGTGTGGCTGGAATGTTATTCAGGTAAATTTTGCATAATTTAGCGACCTGTCAAATTGTGTTCCTGCATCAGGTAATGTCTAGAAAGAATCTTTCGTCTATACTGAATAATAATATAAAGTTAATGAGTAAAATTGTCATTAATAAGTTGAAATCATATTGGCTTTGTTATTGAGCTTTAGACAGCCGTATTGTCATTCGGCCTGCGGCCTCAGGCCAATACGGCTGTCTTCAGCTCAATAACAAAGCCAATATGAATTCAACTAATTAATAACATTATATTACAACTTCATTTATGTTTTTACACGTTTATAAACGTTATAATATGTTTGCAAGCGTTATTAAATAACCATTTGCTTAGAAACGCACGTGTGCGTTAATACGACTTTGCATTATTGTATCTACATTTTATGTGGAACTATTATGCTTTCGTTGTAAAGATAGTTTATATAAAACTATTACATATTTGGGGATCTATTAACAAGCTATTTTATGGGATTGGCACCTTTATAATAAACCGAAGATGTTACCGAACATGATTTTATGAAGATATAATGAACTAAATAACTTTTGGATGAAAACAATCGATGACATAAGTCCATGAATATAAATTGTATATATATAGAACAATTAAATATCTTATAGTTTGATAAAATGTTTAGATACAATTGTGCATATGAAATTATTCTCTAAACAATTACGTTATGCTTCAAATCATATTTCTAATACATCCGTTAAACGGAAAATAAAATCTTGCCATCATTTGTCTATTTTTAATAATAATAATAAATGCGAGGCACCGACATTTTAATATTTTACAATATCAAGCTAACCACTGGTTTATATTTCCGTTTAATTAACTGATTTCAACTGAGTGGAATAATGCTATTCCATTTAAAAGCAAAACATTCATTAAGAAATTATATTAATATTTGTATTTACCTTACATAGCATGTTAACAACTGGTCCTGCATAATGGGAACATATTGTACCACTTTATTTATATATATGTACATTAAAAATATTTTTACTATTAGGTGTTCTTCTTGCTGTACTGAAAGTCGCAAATGGAAATAGAAAGGCGTAGTGTTCCCATATCACAAATTAAATCTAGACAACTGTCTTCTAATGTTAGCAAAAGCCTTATTCAAAGACACAAAATAGTCATCCAATTAAATGTAGGCCCCTCGAGTAATTTTTGAATATCAAGGTTCATAAAACAAATAACCATCGCCATGGTAAAATAACATATATTAATGATTAATTCGAGTAGAAAAAAAATGCGATATTCCCAAGTGGATATAACTTGCGGAAAGCAGTTTTTGTAACCGTACAATCTTAGTGTCATCTGAAATTATATTTACAAAAACAACCACAGAATGTGCAACGTTTAACTGGTTTCTAGCTTAAAACCATAGATTATAGTGAATAATACCACAGTTACTAGTACCTGTTCTTTATGAAGTATAATATGAATATAGATGGATAAATTAGCCTCTGTTATAAGTATATCAACACAATTAAAATCACGTCGATGTGAGTCTACAAAAGTTGGAGTAATTGATTAATGCTGTCTTAATAGTTCTGTAGATGATGGGTGCTGTAACTGTCGTAAAGATTCACAAATCAGTGTATTGCCCTCATGTTAAAGTTAGTCAGGTTAAATTCGGACACATGTTCAGCGCACGACTGTTCAAAAATCTAAAAAGAATATATATATATATATATATATATATATATATATATATATATATATATATATATATATATATATATATTTATTTATTTATTTATATATATACATATATATGATTGTGATCATTCATGCAAATGTCAGCAGTACATGGTAGCGCATGATTTTCTCAAGTCATATGTCATATTAAAACAAGTCATACTTAAAACAATCCTTCTTTAGTGCATTTCCGTTCCCATAAAAAGCCTTACATGGATAATTTTCTATGTTTATGTGTAGTGTCAATATAAGACGTTTACGAGTAATGGTTTCCCATAGAGCGCATTTGTATTTAAAGTCTAGTTGCAGGCAGTGCAAATTCAATTGATGTACATGCTATTACAGAGTTAATGGTAATGTCGGCCATCGTTCTAATAAAAAAGGCATTTTAAGTTTTTGAGCTTTATATTAATTGAAAAATTATGTCAAGTGCATCCTTGTCATAAATAACCCTTGGCTGAAAACATCAACGAGTGAAAAGAATTATACAGCAAGAGTATTGACAATAACTTTTATAATATAAAAGAGACACAAATATTGATTCATACTGCTTGTCGTGTAAAATCTTACCCCGTGAAATTATTTCATCAAAATAACAACCATTAAAAAAGAAATACAAAATTAGGTTATATTTTGCAATATGTCGTACTTCACAATAATATTCCCCCGATATTAATTCCGATGTTCGTAGATCGGTAAGCGATGTACGTTGTATGTGATTAGAAAGACACAAATACAATTTATGTATGTATGTCATTGCATTCACAATTCAACCTATATGGCATTTCAACTTAAGCAAATTCAAGTCTCCATGCAAAGTAGATGAGTTCATTAACAGCCGATGTAAGGTTGACCCTCAGATTAATGTTAATGATCAATGCGTGCATAACTGTGATCAATACATTTCTTCCGTACACATAATTTAAATGCCATCATTTGAAAATTGTTTACATTTAGATTCTCTCAGTTGTTTATCAATGGTTGAACTGTTTTCGCTTATAGGATAAAACAAGGACCACCGTGGCCATTTCTATTTATTGAGAATTTACATTCAACTTCAAATATTTGATCTTTAATAGCCCGTTTTGCATTTTTAACTTACATGATGACCATCAGCCTTCATTGATTTCAGAAAGATTTGATTAAGAGCCTTCATCAGTTGATCACAAAGTAATTCTTTTAATTTAAAAATCAGTACTGGAGAATGTGTGATACGAAATATTTATAAATTAGAAGTAAAATCCCTTTCTTTCATGTGTAACGTGAAATCAACCTTGAACCATTGAAATATAATAAATGAAATTATGTTCATCTCCCAAAACGCTTGGAGTAAATCAAATATAAATTTAAGTGTTCTATTGTAAGCTATGCGATGAATTCTCTCCAACGAATGTTTTAATTATGTAGGTCGGTAAGATGTTCATCAGAATCAGACTCTGCACATTGTTTTTTCTCAAATGTTTGTGTGTTGACTGAAATAAGACTTTCTGATAACGCCCGTTGCTTTTTGCGTTAACACGATCAGTGTAAGTCATTTTAATTGTCACATCAAATATGTATTTAAATTATTTAAAAAGATAACGTTTGTACATCCAGGTGACTTCAATGTTTTGCTTTGACCTTTCCAAAGCGGTGTTACAAGTTTGTATAATGTATGTTTATACTGGTTGTGCTGTTAACAAAAAACAATAAATAAGAAATAATCTTCTGATGTATTTTTTGAGGCATTATTGTTTACTTTATTAATGTTGTAGACAGCCATATGCAAGCTCATTTATTCTATTTAGATTTTTGAACAGTCGTGCGCTGAACATGTGTCCGAATTTAACCTGACTAACTTGAACATGAGGGCAACACACAGATTTGTGAATCTTTACGACAGTTACAGGACCCATCATCTAGAGAATTATTAAGACAGCATTAATCAATTACTCCAACTTTTGTAGACTCACATCGACGTGATTTTAATTGTATATATATATATATATATATATATATATATATATATATATATATATATATATATATATATATATATATATATATACTTTTGAGTGTCTACATAGAAACCGAGACAGTTAAAGCGTAATAATCTCTGAAGTTTAATTTTCACGTTTTGGTAAATTGCCAGATAACAAATTGTTTCAGATTCGCAAATGTTCGTTGTAGTTGTGATTTGTGTGAGGATATAGTAATACTGAACATGTACCATGCTCTAAAATATCCATAATATGCATATGTTGACGATTTACAACCCTGAAAATTATAAAGCGTTGCAATGCGTTACGATTGAATAATTTGGAGAGTTCTGTTGCTGTCGCTATATTGTGTGATACTACGAGGATTGCTTATATAAAGTAAAAATACATCACTTATTGTATGAGCACGGATGGCCGAGTTGTCTAAGCGATATACTTTTACTCAGGGGTCAGTGGATCGAGCCAAGGTGAGGGTTACTTTTTTTCATTTCTTGAATGGTATTCTTGTTTTTTTGCTGGAGCTTTTTAGATCCAATGATAACATCAATCAGTATAAAGCATTTAATGACAAACCTCAATACATGCCAAAATCTGTGAAAGGCCCCTTTAATTTGACAGTTGTTAAAGATTTATAAAACAATTTGATTTCTTTGGTAATAGCGGCTTACATTTTTCTTGGTATTCATTGTCATTTTATTAAACAACTAACGATATGAAAAACTTTTAAAAAGACACGAATATTTTAAAAGTACAAAGTATAATAACATATTCATTTAGCCTTTTCAGAACTCTTCAATAATGGTGAATCCATTTTCGTAAGTGTAGGTTTTTGGACGTAAAGTTACAAAGAATGTAAATACACTTGGCAGTAACGTATAAGACTTCAAAAATATATGTGTTCACTTTCATTGTGTTTGTGGCTGTTAATACCAAAACGGGGGCTTTTAAGAAGCTACCCAGCTAGAACAGCCGCTGATATTCGGATCTGAAATCTTCACCTTATTCAAAAATACAATGTGCCTCGTCAATACTTAGGAGTGATATGCAAGTCTGCCACGTTTCTGACAGGAACATATCCCTACATGTTGGTTTCAAAACCGAACGTGTAACGACATTCAGGTTTTCCTGGTAGAAACGTTACATCCATGTATTATTATTATTATTTCTCTTTTTTAATCAATATATACAGTTATAGTTTGTTTTAAGCCAAAACAGATCATGCGAAAGTGTTTACATCTTCTGGATGTAGCCATACAAGAGCATATATACAAAATGAAGACTTTGTACTAATTACAACGAGTGCCGGTCGACTTAAAGTTTCAAGTTTCAAGTTTTTATTGGAACATCGGCAAAATGCTTTTGACCATTTACATATTCAAGTTAACAAATTATGGTCGAAGTGCATCAGTTAAAGTAAAAGTATTGTCTCATTTTAACAGTAGTTATTCTGAGGTCAATAAAACTGATTTTCCGATGTTTGCTTCAAGCATTAGCGGAGTTCTAAATACGGTCAATTATACAGGGACAATGTGATATAGATTCCATGTATGGGTTTCAAAGTGATAGCCGGTTGTTGCTGCTTAAAAGCATGTGACAGAAGCAGCTGGAGTACCGGACGACACCCTTGAAGCAAAAATGCGATCGCCGTGCTGAATATTAGTCCTAAACAAACATAATTGCATAGGAAAAGGCGTCAACGTAACGTAAATCTGTCGAGCCGCGCATTTGAAAACGAAGAGACCCGTTGCCTGAATAACCGCCTACCGATTCCACGACGATGAGTACACGTCGGTCGGCAACTTTCCGATTTACTTTCGGCATTGAAACAAACAATGTTGTTATCACAAACAGAAATGAGCACACTAGATTTATCGCGCTTATAGTCTAATAAAATAACTATTCGACCGCCCGATCGCAACTGCCGCCTGTCGTTATGTTTCGGTCTTAGAGAAGTCATGCGTCGAGTGGCGACAGCTCTTTATTTCTTACCGATGGATTGGAATCCGGTGGCGAATGCGTTATTGACAAATTAATCAATTTGCCTTACACAAATACTGAAATTGAAATATTCATACGAAACGTTTAATAATAGTGTTAGTTCTAATGTTTTAATTAGTATCGCTTATTATCAACAAGTAATGAAAGATTTAATACTTGCAATCTCGATTTCTTTTTTTTGTGCTTCGCATACATACCATTTAGCATATCTTCGCTTATATCCGCGACAATTTCAGCGCTCGAAAAATTTCAATCTCGTATTGCTCCCATTTGAATTTCCAACAGAATTACAAGAGGCGAAATATATAATGTTAATCATGCATTTTTACTTACCATTGCATATAGCACAAAAACATGCGTGCGTCTGACTGTGTGTGCGTGTGTGCGTGTGTGCGTGTGTGCGTGCGTGTGTGTGTATGCATTTGGAGCTGTGTGCGTACGAATGTTTCGATTTTTAATCGTTTTGGTCGTTGATCTCGTGCTTTATCTGTTTAATAAATATTTGTGTGTGTGTGTTTGTGATGCAATTCTTGAAACCCATTTGCGTCTTCACGACGTCATTTCAAGTGGTCTCCAATACACCCACCACAATCATCAAATACTCCCTATACAATTCTTTTACAAACTTGTTGTGTTTTCTATACATTACGTAGATTCTAAACTGGTTAACCTTTTGAAATACCTAATATCGTTTGCTTATTTATGCTTATTAATTTGATTTGTAAAACATATTATGTACAACCAAACTACAGAATGAATGACACGATTCAGTATAAGTAACACGCCATATTAAGCAAGAACTTGTTTAATATGTGCGTAGCATCTTCAAAAAACGCTTAAATATCAATCAATTAATTTTTGTCGATCGTTTTGACAATTATTTATCAAATAAATGTAGTAAGGTATTTAACGAAGTAAATGTTTGAACGTAAATGCTTTTATTCAATGCAACGAGTACATCTTGATTGCTTTGTTCAACTCTTTAAATAGAATGGTCTTATACATAAAATGTATGCATGCCTTACATTTAAATTGTAAAATAATACAGTAATAAATCGCATATGATATACATATTGTAGTTCTAATTCACAATTAACTGCTACGACTTATGCATAAATTGTAATCAAAACATCTAATAATGTTTTGCAAAACAACAGATATATTTTGAAATTATTTTGTGTTTATTAAAATCAAAATTCTACTTACTCTAAAACAATAATTTATGAAAAAAAAGTTATCTCAGAAATATTTTATCGTTGGTCATATTTCCAGTAATAGAAAATTAAACTTTATTCCTTTTAACGGAAGCAAATTGCATCAATCTTTTTTGTAAAACAAATCAATGCTTTAAATATTGCATGTACGTCGAAATTGTAATAGACACAACCAACAAAAAACAGCAGCAATCAGGGTGTCTAAGCATTAGCATGGAAGCGGTCAAATAGTATATATATATATAATAGCATAGTAGTATAGTATATTGCATTCGGTTCAGCAGTATTTTAGAATGCAAAATAAATGTATATACAGCTGTTAACACTTATTAAGAAACAGCCGTGCATTTGTGCATTTTTGATTATGCGGATTATTAATTCATTCACAAACTTGCATTCAGATAATGCGATGTGACTATTTATATTATTTGATGTGCTTGTGGTCATTAAGCAAAAAGTTTCAAAGATAAGAATTTCATACTCATACATAATCATTTCTTCAAATCAAGTTTACATTAAATACAAAATGTACCTGGCGTTATTTGTAAGTTTAGTCCACTGCATTGATGACACCATTGACACGAAATTCATTTCATAAAAAATGATTTATTCGTAGTTCGTAAGATTGTCTGAGTCTAGGGACAAAATGGGGTTGAAATCACTTAACACACCAGGCGAACTTAATATGTGTATAGATGTTAATAAGATCCATTTACACGCGAACTGTTTAGACATGCCATCTGGTTTATTGATAGTTTGTGATATCTTAAAACATTTGTTTGAGGTTTTAGTTACATATCAAATCAATTGTATATGTTTTTTGTTTATATATGTCGATTTACCATATTTATATATATAAAGGGTTAAGTATCAATATGTATTGACAAAGTTCTTGTTTGTAAAAAACGTCTTTTAAACATTAATACTTATTTCTTTCCCGTATTAAATGATTCACAAAGCACGTATATGGTTGTGTGTGAAACAAAAAGGTACTGAAAAAAGAAGTGCATCATGTTCCTTGTTGTCAAGCTAGATTTAATGTTGAACTAAACTCTTTAAAAACATTATTCGCAACCTCGCCCTTTGCTCGATGATATTATAAACTAAACACAAAACGTGGAGCCTGTCGCCATCAGTAATGATTATGTTCATTTCCCGATAACATCATTTCGTTAAGAGTAGGAATGTATACAAGAAAGGATGTGTTTAAATCAATGTACATTGACTCGAAAGAATTTGCTAGCCACACAAAGTATTATGCATGTATATTGTTTTTATTGTATGTGTATTTAGTTTATTTTTGTATTTATATTGTTTCTATTCTACGTGTCAAGCATATGTAATTCAATATTGTCGTTGTAAAACCCATTTACAAAACAGGGTTTCCAATCCAATCGAAAATGCTACAAATATATATACAAAGCTCACACATGTTCAGGTCAACATAAATTGTACGGGCCATAAAGTTATTTATGTGCGCACAGTGAGAAATCACCACTATCATGTGCGGATATGCTAATACGACACACTTTATGGATCTGCAACAAATGCATGTAAAGGTGTGTCGTTATGAATTGCATTGAAGTAAATATTAACAATCATTGACTTATGGCATTATTCAAAGCAATGTTTGCTATTTTATTGAAATTATATGGAACGGCTCGTATGTCTTCTGTTGACGATGTATATATCGGCTGTTTATTCTGTGTGTTTGTAATGGTGTGCTATGTTGTTGTATATTAACCTGACTATTGCACAAGTTTTCGAACATATGATGTCCATGACTTAGATTGGGTGTAATCACATGCTTTATTATATTGCCTTCGAATTATATTGCTTTAAATACAGTTGGAGGAATTGTCTTTTAATAATTTTAAGGAATAATTAACTACTTGTAAATATTGACATATATAAATCGGGTATCTACCTACTTCGGAAAACAAAACATTTGAATGTGTAGAAGCTTTCACATTTAAACGCCATGTGCAGATTTTGCGATGGATTCGCTCAATATTGTTAACTTTAGTTTAGCCAGCACCTCGCTTCCGTAATTACGAATCGAGGCATCTAAAGATTAAACATTATTTTAACAGGTACATTCAAATCTTATGTAGCAATAAATAACGAGATCATCGCCATAAGCGCTTGGGCTGACCAATTATTTGTGCTCTATGTATTGGATCTCCAGAGGGAGGAAATTATTAAAACTTCACACATTTACTCATTTATTAAATATTTCGGCCAAAGGCCTTCTTCAGTAAACGATTATTATGACAACTTTACATAGCGTTTTCTTCTGTCGATCATAACGGAAGTAATTACAAAAATACAAACAAATGACGTAACGTTACCCGACGTGAACGTGACGTTACGCGCCAATATTCGGAAGTCGCTACATATTATGTGTTATACGATGTGTATATATTATTATATAGATATTATACACATATACCCACATATACGCATATACACACATATATATACACATACACATACATAGATACATATACATATATACACATATATATATATATAAACACACTTATACATATACTCACATACATATACACATACATACATACATACATACATACATACATACATACATACATACATACATACATACACACACACATATATATATATATATATATATATATATATATATATATATATATATATATATATATATATATATATACACATACAGATATACATGTTCACAATATACATATACATAACATATATAATGTCTATAAAATAAACATAAATATTATTATTTATTATAAGCATTATATGCTGTCTATTAATGTTGCCGACTGGAACACACTGTCTTTTACATTTCATCCGAACGGTTTCATAGTTTTAAGTCTCTTTATCCACAACGCTTCTCTAATTACACGCTCTTGGCGTCCAGCGATATTTAGCGTCTCCAGGACCGAGAAGTACATATTGCCATCGCAGTGGCTCGAATCGAAGTGGGTAGTGATGGGCTTTTCTTTATGCAGGCGGACGTCTCGCAAGTGTTCACTCATGCGCTCATGGATTTGCCTCTCCGTCTCCCCAACATACACAACACATTCGCACTTGTTGCATCCTATACCGTATATCACGTTTCTCGTGCGACAAGTAACATTTTTGCACGTGCTGTAAGTAATTTTGCCGTCTGTGTCTTGAATGTCACTTGTTGCCAGTTTGTTACAGCACGTGCAGTTTGTCTCACATATGTGTGTGATGAAGGTAGCCTTGCTTGTCTTCTTGTGTACCAGTGTATCACAGAGGTTTCTGTCCCTACGGTATGCTACTAAAGGCGGTTTACTGAAGACTTCGCGCATCCTGTCTGATTTATATAGCACGTTTAAATGTTTGTGTACAATGCTGTGTACGTCGGGAAGAAGACTGGAAAACGTGACTACAAGAGGAACTCTGTCGTTTTGCCTTTGTTTTTTTGATTTTTCCAGTAAGTCTGTGCGCGACAGTGCATCTACCTTCTGTAACTGGCCTTCTACGAATTTCCCGCTGTACCCGCGTCTTCTTAATTGCAGTTTTAGGACATTTCTATGTTTGTTGTAATCACCTTCCTGCTCACAAATTCTTCGTATCCGCAATCCAAGTCCATACGCTAAAGATCTTTTACTGCTAGGGGGTGGCATGAGTCTTTGCGTATGTAGAGCTGTTTGTCCGTGGGCTTTACATATAGATCTGTGTAGATATTACCATTTCGCATCCGTACGGTTGTATCTAGAAAAACGATACTGTGTGGACTATACCGAAGGTCTACTTGAATATTTTCGTGTATTGAGTTGGCATGTATGGTAAAAGCCTCAAGTTCAGGCGCGGTACCTATCCATATTCCAAAGCCATCATCTATAAACCTCTTATAAAATGCCGGTACTCTATATGCTGTCATGAGTTTCTCGTCCCACTTCCGCATATAGCTACAAGCAAAATTTTTTCCCAGTTTTGAGCCGATCGCCACTCCATCTGTCTGTACGTAGTTGTTTTCATTTAGACTGAAATTGTTGTTTTCCAAAACTGTCGTGATTACGTCAATCATATAATCAGTTGAAGTGACTAGTGGGTTGGAGCGCGCGTTCAATGCTTCCCTGCAAGCTTCTAACCCTTCTCTTTTGGGTATGGATGGATATAGTTTCCTGACGTCAAAACAAAATAGTAGACAATTGTCTTCCGGCAGTGGTTCTTCGACTTCTTTTAGTTTTTGAATAAAGTCCGTAGTGTCTCTAATGTAACTCGGCGAGGACTCCACATATTCATTTAATTCGTGCTCGGCTAATTCGGCTAATTTCTCTGTAGCTGTATTTATCCCGCTCACTATTGTGCGTAAAGGTGCGTCTGCTTTATGTATCTTCGGATTTCCTTTGAGTTTACCCGCTTGTGGGTACCTTGGTATTAAATACTGTTTCATATCACCAGAGATACTGCCTTGTCGGTGAAGTCTATTAACGAGCGACTTCACATTCTTCATACTTTGTTTACTTGCATCGCCTTTAGTAGATCTGTATGCCTTGTCTTCACTCATTTCGTGTTTCAGTGACTCTATGTAAACTTGTTTGTCTAGTATTACTATGCCAGATCCCTTGTCTGCCGGTCTGATGATAATCGAAGCATTATATAACAGTTCATGAAATGCTTTGTTTTCATTCTTGTCTAGATTTAATTTGCCAGTCTTCCTCAAATTTGAGATGATATCATTCTTTACCAGTTCAACATAAAGGTCGAGGCTTGGGTCCCTTCCCGCGTTTGGAGTAAATGTGCTTTTTGGTTTAACTCGGAACTTATCGAGTATTCCCTGTTTCATATTTTGGTTGCTTTCAGTGTCCGCAAAGTATTCCCGTAATCGCATTCTGCGTTCCCACTCCCCAAGGTCCGGAAGTGGAAAAGTCAAACGCAAGAGTGTTGTCCTCCTTTAAACCGGAAACGGGATTGCGTTACACAGGACTGTTGTCCTCATGACTTGAATCGTTCACTGCGGAAGTTTTTGTCATCATTGGTCTAGTACTCAGCTTGTTATAGAAATATGGCGATGACTTGGACGCAGGGCTATTCGAGTTTATTGTGCTGGTGTACGTGTTTGTAGACGTTGCCAAGCATGGAAAGATGGTGCGAATGAAGGCGTTTCGATACTTCTTTGACATGGCGTTGTACAGAAAAGGGTTTATGGAGGAACTGACAAAGTACAGCACCCCTGGAAAGACAGTGCGAACGAAAGTATGTTTCGAGAACACTTATTGAAATTTTGCTTAACATTGACGTTGGTAAAACACCATAAAACTACTCGAATGCACTCATTAGCGAACAAATTGGTATGTTTTCTTCATTTTTTAAAAGGTTATGAAACAGTTCGGTAAAAATGACGATGAGTCGCTCGTTATTTCAACTGGTTTAAGTGTTTGATGTTTTACCGTGTATGCGTTTGTATTAATTAATTAATTACAATTAATGATAGGGATGTACCGTCTATAAAATAAATAATTGTATGAAATGAAGCTGCATTTCATTCTAAGAGCATTCCATTTTAAATAAATCGAAGATGTAAAATCAGATGCAATACATTACAAGTTTTGAAAATAGGTACGGACATCGTGCAGTAATATATTTTAATAATAAAAAAACGCTTCAGTAAAGAGAAAATTGTTTAACAATCCAGTTTTTAAAAGTGTCCAATAGTATCCTTTACGGACAACTTTCATTACCTTTGCGGCCTTTTATCGTAGAGAAAGTTTGAAAAGAGTCATCCAAACACCATTTGTAAAATCATCATAAAGTACAACTAGAAGCACTGGACAAGACTATTTGAAAGGTTTTTAAGTACTTTGATTTAACGTAAACTTTGACGTTTGAGGAAAATTTAAAATATGCAAAATATAAAAGTTAAAACAATAGCTCTATAATGTAAACGAGTTCAAAACAAAAATATACAAGTCAAATAAAACGTTATAACATCCCGCACAATACCAGATATCAGGAAGAGATGTGTCTGGATTGTCATAAGGAAAGGGGTCCATTCGTCTGATTTGATATATAACGTCATGAGCCGCTGCGCGTGAAAGGGGGCCCAGCACAAGAAAAATGCAACAACCACAGCAACTGCAATAAGAATAGCATATGTTACAAATCTTGAAATAGCACATTCTTAATACGTTTAAAATTAATCTTCTGATATATTTGCCAGATATTGTATACATTAAAACAAGTCAGGTAAGCATTTGGCACTCATTTTAATAATCACAAAACGCTATTTAAGCCATTAGTATCATACAAACAATTTGACACTTTAATTGATAAAGAGTAAGAATCTCTATAATGATATTATACTTCTGATAATGTTTGCTGGGTTACATTATTATTTAGTATTGAACAAAGCACATTGATTTTCTTCTGTGTATTCTTTACATTCCATTATTGAACTATTGCAATTAACTTTTGAAAGCTTTGCAGTAACGACGTTAGTAAACCGATGACTATTGCAAACTAACCTAGCATCTTTATTACTGATTTCCGAGCTTGCACGACAGCATTGTTTCTGTCGTGGGGAACAGGGTTTGATTTTCGTAACTTCATTCCAATAAGAATGTACATAATTAAAATCACAGACATTGGATACACGAAGAACACAAATGTTGAAATTTGGAAAAAGTACGTCATTGTCTCCCTATGTTCGTTGGGTACATTACAAATCAGCGAGTCAGGAATGGGATCGCTGGATTCGTTACGGTAGACGAAATAAAAGGTCCTTGTGTAAAGGGCGTAAGGGAATGCGCTTATGACAGCCGCGATCCATTGAATTATTAACAGTTTAATGGCTCGGGTGGGATGATTGAGGACTTGCAAGGTCATTGGGTGACAAATAGCGAGGTATCTCTCGATCGTGAAGGCAGCGATGGTCAGCACCGATGCGTATGACGTCAGTTCCTGTATATAGGACTTAATAATACAAAACACTTGTCCCAATCTCCACGGATATGCCTCCCAGTACGTGTAAAGCTCTGGCGGTAGTGCTAAAACAAACGTTGAACTGTGTTTATAATGTGTTATTTGTTTTTACATATCAAAACAGATAAAAAATTAAAGTATTTATTATATGGCAAACAATGCTGAAGAGCCACGTATCATTTATGTTTAATTAAGTGATGACATTGAAATTACAGATAAACAAACAAGTTGTGTACCCTGATTAAATTGCTAGTAATTGTTAAACTTGATAGTAACTACAACGCTGTGTAATACAAATATAAAAGGTTTGTAGACAGTATATATGTATTTATATAAAATTTATTTTATATAGCCCGAACGGAACACTCGTTAACTGATCGAGTATTTGTTTTAAGGTACACTACGTATTTTAAGAGTAACTTACCAAGAAGAAGTGTGAGAAGGTCAGCAATGGCCAAACTGAAGAGATAGTAATTCGTAGCTGTGTGCATGGACCTGAATATAACAAAAATATAAGCACTACTGCATAAAGTCAAACATGATTCACGACAGCCTGTCTCTTGTGTTCTACAATGATTTCTACACATTTCCGAAAACCTGCCTTCTGTAATTCTACTGTACAAAAGCTCGATATTTAATGCATCGGTAATTGGCAAAGGAAAAACATCTACTAATAACGAACCAATACGCATTTCTGCTATAACATGGGCGAACTCTACGCGAGTAGAGTATACTTCTGGATATTGCATATTTTGTTTACTGTAGCGTTAAACTCATTTCGCGTACATTAACATAATTATTATCATGATGTAACTTAAATGTTCAACTTGTTAGTCGTGCCAACTCTTATGTCAATACATTTTAGCAAATGGCATTTCGATATATGTGTACAATGTTATTTATGTAACAATATTTTCAAGCTTTTATATCTACACTTTTTGAAGTCATACAGTTTTTCTCTATTTTATTTCCAATCACAAACATCATTACCGTTTAAAGCTTTATTACTTAACAATAAGAACACGCTTGCATGTATTTATGTTTGTATTATTCGAGCTCATAATCATATTCCCGACCAATCTTCAGTCGGCTCGATAACATTTTACTTGATTTCTACTGCCTTTAAACGAACACTCTTTCTTAGAAGATGATACGTGTCTCTTTTATAAAGAATGTTAGTCGTCTAGAAAAAAAAATAATTAAGACCGTTTCCCATTGGAAGGATACGCTTTTTTTTCTCTCTATCTCTCTGCCAATTATGCCCGACAATCGAAGAATAAAAGCACGGAACTCATTCATCTCTTTGTTCTTATACGTGTTATACGTCATTATGCATCTTACATCATGATTGAAGCGTTTTTGCTTCTACCAATCGTTATCTTTGAATATATATTGTTTCATGAATGATCAAATACTTCTAGATACATTCAAGATTCCTAACAAATACGTTTGTCAAAACCCGGTAGAGGCCAACAAAGATTACTGTGGTTATATTTGTCCTGTATCTGAATTAGATTCTGCTCAATGCGAACAATTAACATTAAATTTATTTCGCTAACGTCTATCACGATATGAAGCTTTATAATAGTAAAAAATCATTTGTAAGTGATCGACCAACAATAAGTTGTGTCTGCTGAAAGTTATAACATTGCACATAATTGAATATTCCAACACCTCACATATCTTGGAAACTTCATGAAACTTTTTATGAACTTTCAAACATATGCGGTTTATATTATGTTAAGTTCGATGCATATTGCATTCTCATCGTTTTATCGACCTTCAATCATCATTCCTATGGAAACATACATACAAATTGAATGTGAATATAATCTGTCATATATATCAGTGTTTTTCAAATCAACAAATGGCAATTTAAAATTACACTGGACTTCTCCGTTGTAAATATTGTACAACTAAATTTTGACAAATGAAATTATAATTAAGATTCATGGCCATAATAATAATTTTACAATAATTTAATTTAATAATTATTAATTTAATAATACCTTACTGCGAATCCTATAAGTGCAAAACGGACAAAATCCTAATTATTTTTTAGAAATTGTTAAAACGCAAAGTCAGGGATTTTAATATTTAGTTCTCATATATATTTACGTTAATGTGCCTTTTACATACACGATCAAATGTAATATATATTATTTTAAAAATAAAGTCATGACAGTGTATAACTCCGCGAAATAGCGGGTTAATGTGATAATTAACAACAAATTCGAATGATAAAACTCGAGAAACATTCAACGGAGACCAATTCTTATTACCATCCTAAAGTCTGTTTAACTTAAGTAAGCGACCAGTTACATTTACAGTAGATGACAATACAGAGAATACCACATTAACCTAAAAAAATGATGAATGCTTGTGTCATCGCCTTGTAGCGGTCTATGCTTGTTATTGAGGGTTCAAACCAACTGAAAGACACACCTCATACACTGCTTAGAATTAAAAATAAAACACAAAAACATGAACTTATGGCATCGTAATTACAATTGAAAAGCAATAAAGGAGAATATATGTTCAAGAAAAAACTAAATATTTCAAACTAAAGTGTTCCGTTGATAAACAACTTATTAAAAAAAAGAACTTGAAACTTTTGAGAAGTCAGATTGATAGAAGCGAGTGCACAGTTTGTACCTAAATTTATATTAATTGTTTGTTAAAAAGCATGTCTATGTATTAAAATAGTTATTTGTTTGCCACGAATTTAGTGTCTATAATGTGATTTTATATATGATATAATATCAACATTATTTCATCAAGAAGGAAACATTAATATTTCTTTCCAAGTGATCTTACGACTTGCTAATATAATACGAACAGGCTACTGATGAAAGGTTTCAGGTGAAATAAATAGAATGCATATATTAAACTAATCATACGTTGATTAAATGATGCTGTATTTAAGAGTGTGTTATTTTCGACTGTTTGCTGTTATTGTTGTTATTTGCTTCTTTAGTATGTTAATCAGAGTCGTATCCTGTGAACATTTTAAGGAGACATGGTAAGAAGGCAAATCGAGCACCTTGATTGTCTTCAATTCCTTATCAACATGTTCCTCAAATCAGTTAGTGCTCTCTTTATTGTATGGTTAAATATGTTAAATTAGATTTGCGAAGTATTACATAATGAGATTTTATAATAGAACACAATTGAATATTTTATATAAAAAACAAGTTAAAATGTTTACAGCTTTACAGTTTTATGTTTTGAATTCATGTGAACTATTTAGAAAACACTCGGAGATATAGGGATATTACTAAATTTGATAATGAGCATATTAAATCTATTTCTTAAACACAAGTACGTCATACTTATTCTATCTAAGTGTGCTGTGTCAGTGCTATCACAATGTATTGAAAGTGGTTATAGCCCATTGTTTTTATCTTAAAATGAATTACTTTATCTCTGTTATGGGGATTAGAACATTGCACAATATATTGTTTGATTATTTTGTAATAAATACAATCAATTTATTATAGCTGTAAGTGCCAAAGCTTTTCTATTGTGGACTAAAAAATATTTAATCAATCTTTTAGTGAATATACTTAATGCATATATCAGCCATATTGCGTGATACGCAAAATCACAATCAGAGTTTGTAAAAGGAAAATTAAATTTTTGCAAACATTTTATCTTGAACAAAGAACAATTGGTCATAGTTCTGTCTTGCTTTGAATGTCAAAGTCCAATAAATACAGTTTTGCATACGTCTAAAGCTAAACGTTTTTGGCATATCGAATTCAAATACATTAGTACTTAGCAATTTAAGTCATAATTTGAGCGCCACGTTTACGAAATGGAAAATACATTACACACAAAGATTCGTGATCATATTAATAAAACAACACATTCGTAAAGACTATTGGTCAAAGACAACTGGAAATTGTTTCAGAGATTTAGTCGTGTAATCTAGTTTTTACGTTGCTGACGACAAACCACCAACGATTAAATACTCCGCGTTTTCAATATTTAGCTTTGGTCGCCGGTCATGAGGCTTTGTTGCCATTAAGTAGGTTGCAAACAAATATATGGTACACTGTCGACCAGGATGATACATGATTGAGGTAGGATGATAAACAATGTGAAGTAAACATAGTCTGCTCTACAATTATCTAATCAATATATTTTAATAGTCAGTGTCAAACTTGATTGTAGCAATTATGCACTTTGAATTGTAATAAACCTTATCTTTCTATTTACCGCTAGATACCGCTAGGCGCTTACTTGTGATATCAGAGTTTCCACTATTGAGGACGAATTTTTCGCGTTATCAAATATGATATTATGTTGAATTTTGTCTGGACCAGAAATTAAGTTTGTGTATATTTGATGTGTTTTATATTAAACATTTAACGCATGATAAACACTATATAAAATCGTATGCATATGATGTAATATACGAGTGCAATATAACAAGGAGTATTTCTTGTCCTTCATAACGTGTTATTATTTCATTTTTACGCCGTATACGTGCTATTATGCCTTGGAGCAGTAGGTATTATTTTATTGTATCTGTTCAGGTCAGTCCTTGTACTATACTATTATATACACTAGGTCTGCTCAAACGCCTAACCCTAGACATGATTTGTTCGGTGCATTCGGTGGATTTAATAAATCTGGTAACACAATTTGTCTGCAATAAATGGCATATACGTGTTTCAAATGCCTAATTGCTTGCTTACACTTCTTTCTAATAAGAAAGCGTTCACTTCGATACATCAACTTCAAATATAATGATTGAGTTTCGCATTTAATTGCTTAAATCAGAGTAGAACGAAAGAACCCGAAATGTGGCATGTTGAATGCTATATAATATTTCTTTGCCGCAGAAATTGTTATTACTGCAAGCTATATTCTAACAAATTAGCGAACAGTTATGACATCTGAACACGGTTCATATTCGACGGTGCACGCATACTGTATTGCCAATGGGTATCCCAGCTATTACGCAATAGATGATACGATTGCGCTGAAGAAATCTCAAACAATATCCAAAGATTCAGATTGTTACATATAATTGTAAGCCTGAATCCTCAAATGAACGTTACGGAGAGCTCTACAATTATTCTAGTTTGAAGTCAATACGTCCGAAACGAGTTTTGCTGATTGTATTCAGGCAATCGTGATAAATGCAACGTGTATAATCGATATTATTGTTAGACAAAAACATTGCTCTTAAACGAATAAACACCGACCATGAAGGCTCCGACAACCGCGAATATGTCTATGAGTGTTAATATGTCGCCAGTATTATAGTTCAAGTTTAAATTCAACATTTGTTTCATTATATATGTTTAGACATTTCTACTTACACACCGTTGATTTAAATATTAATTGCAAAATATATCGGTTAAGTAATGTGTGGGTTAAATGACAAGGTATACTTTACACACTAGTTATTATCATTTAAGTGCAATAGATTTTTTTTAGTTCATTGTCTTCCATACATGACGGCATTTTCACGGATTAATTTTGTTCATTATCGTTAAAAATTATATACATCATTTATAGAGCCTTCTATTAAATAGATACATATATTTTTAATGCAATAAAATATATTTCCACGTCTTTATATTTAAAAGATCTGGTATTTAATGTATAACAAATATCTAAGTATTCATATTTAAAATAGCAATTGTGTATGAAGTTATTATGTTTTAAATGTAATTGTGTTAATATGAGCAATTATTTCTTTTGCTACCTAACTATTAAGGAGACTTCACAGACCCAAGACTGTGTTGACACCATGACCAAATATTTATTTATTTGTGATTAACTCAGCATTATCAATATCTGACCGATGGATACTGCGATCATATACCGCCCCAAAGAGGAAATAACTTTTCTTATACATAACGTCAAATTGATAAATGAATTATCAGATATATTTTACCATTTGTTAAATAAGAATTGTTTTCAAATAATAGCGACAATAAATAACAATTTTAATCAAGTCAAATTAGATTAAATACTATATTATACAATTATTCGTATTTAAACTTGTTTAGCACGAAATATGCTTTCAATAACGAAATACATTTTGACCATTGAAAATATAAACAAAGCGAAACATGCGTTGCACCTGCAAGAAAGGAAGCGTATGACAGCAAGAGGTCTTTAAGTTATGACAAAGCGCCAAATGTTAAAACTAAAAGGAAGGCAATAAACTAAAGAGCTTATAATAGAAAGCACTTATAAATACAATTTTATAGATTGTAACTATATAACACAACACATTTAAACTATAACTAAATTAATAACCTCATGAAGTGCGTATATACACGAACGTATAAAACAATTGCATTCGTTTGAAGAACGACACATTTTTTTTTCGCTTTTTTTACTTCCCAGCCCAAAATTAATTTACATGTTGTTATTAACCTTGCAATATAATTTATACACAACACTTTAGAGGAAATGGAATCTCGATCACGCTTTCTATAACCGTGTTGCTTAATTGTTACGTTGCTCTTAGATAATATGTAACATGCTTACAACGACGTAAATTGAACCGTTGAAATCGCCTTGACGAAGTCGATTGTGTAGGCTGAATAAAACAACAATTTGTCTCCGTGAATGAAAAACTCTTTCTGATTATATTTTTAAATCAATACAACCGTTCATAAGTATGTTTTTACAAGAATATCTTAATATGATACGTATTAAACTTTATTTACTGCTAAGTCAGACATTACATTATATCGCCAACAGTAATTGTATATACTGAACCAATGGTGCATGTTTGCATTAACTATCAAGAATAAACACATGGTTTAATGTTAACTTAATAACTGGTCTTTTTACAATGAAAATGCTAATATCTTTTAACGTTTTCAACATGTTCGCGTACATCATAATGTTGGTGTTGCTTGTTCTGTTGTGTTCATTCGTTTCATCGAGAAAAAAACGTCTCCATTAATTTACACATATTAATGATTTCGTGCTTTCGGCGAATCAACGGTAAAGCCTTTTTGAATTAAGCAGTTTGTATCTTAAATTGAATGAAGTGAACCGGAAATGTTTTGTGTCGGATACGTTTGCTTTCTTTCTAAAATCTTTACAGATAATATAGTTCATTATTTGTGCATGGCCTTGAGTTCTATATACTCGCAGAAATTAGCAAAACAAAATAACTTTCTGAAACCGTCAACGTCAAAAATTTTAACAACGTAACATCGTTTAATGATATTAATTTGGAAAATACATTGATAAACTATAACCAGACTTTTGGCTGCATATGTCTAATGGGTCACAAGTGTCCATAGGTTACATATTTTTGTCTTTCAACGAAAATTAAGAAAATAAGTTAAGTACGTCAAGAGTTACCAATAACATGGGTACAAGGTATAATTAAAAGAATCGCAAAACGAATAGCGAAAGTAAAAATAAACCTTATATCACATATTTTGCAATTTTATTTCAACGCACTAATAAACTGAATATTTACGATTGGTATGTTGCATATTTGCATTCATTCTACTAATGAAACGATAGAATTACTGCAATGTAATACACTTGTAAGGCTTGGGTTACAACATAGCAAATGCTAATATTCGAAAAATACAATGCTTAACATTCGTACATAGCACTGGGGTAATATTTAAGTAATGTTAAACTTTTCTGTTTTTTTATTTTAAATATATTAACATAATTAGACTTGACGATGTAAAACCTTCCTTGGAAGTGTTAGTTATTCGAGTGATACCTGCAAACATCGGTCGGTAGCCATCGCGCTAGTTCACGTTATTAAAGTATTATAATTCCAACAACACATTCATACCACATGCATAGACAAATAAGATGTAAACTTCAAAGTTTGCGGAATGTTCAATTTATTACGACGTTCGTTGGGAGATTACTTACGACGACTTCCACTTAGTTGTGGTTGGTATTAATGATTAATTGGGATCAACTACGCAGTCGTGCCATACATGTATAACTCGGTAGAGTTAATTCAAAACATCCCGCGTTTCAAAGGATAAGAATATTCAATAACGAAGCAAGCATTTCTTCTATACGTCATACAATACACCATCAATTAGCCATATATCAAATTGAAATAAATAATTGACCAAAGTATCAGCTAAACTATGAACGCCCAAAGCCATACATCAAATTGAAATAAATAATTGACCAAAATCTCAGCTAAACTGTGAACGCCCAAAGCCATACATCAAATTGAAATAAATAATTGACCAAAATCTCAGCTTAACTATGAACGTCCCAAAAAATCTTATTACGAGCAAGAGGCCGAGTTTTGTACAGCAACGGACCGAATTCTAGCCAATATTTGTAACATGAAACTTCAAAAACTGTAATCGTAATAAAACAAATATCAGCATTAAACGTAGATGAACAAAGAGAGCATCATTGCGTGTGGGTGTTTAGGCGCTATATAGCAACCCAAATCTCAGTATTGGGCAAGGACACTTTTAGAATCAACGTTGCGTGTGAAATTGTGTGCACAATGCCATAGCAAATTACAGTGATTATTACGACATCCGTATTTCATCTTGAAAGCCCCAGTTATTACTGTGTCATTGAATCGACTTACGCTAGCTAATCTGATCGTCTCTCTGTTTATCATATTCTGCAATACCTATTGTTGGGAGTTTCGAAATTTCTCTGCAAAAAGCGAGAACTGGTCGAATGTTATATTTAAGATGCGAATTGAATCAACAACATTCCAGAATGTCAGGAGATTTGAAATAAAATGTATAACATATTAGTAACTACTTGTTTCTTTAACTAACACTTATGTTCCTTACAAACTCATATTCAATAATTAAATAGCATTAATTAAAATTATATAATGTACTTAAAACATGATTCTACTGATCTTGTGTGCAACCAATGGTAAGCGGTAAAACGTTGATACCAAACTTGAAAACATTAGATAAACGAAATTCACTTTGAAAATCGTGTTTCTTCTTGGAGAAGTTTATTATATTATGGTATCAATGGCGATGAGAAAGACACTAATTCTTCTGTAAATAGTTAAATGTTGTAAAACAAATATCCACTTTCACGTTTTAAAAAGTTGTTATAATTGAGCGTGTGATCGTTTTAAAATGCGCTAAAATACGATATGAACAAATACAAAAGAAAGTAATTTCATTACACTAATAGATTGCTATATATTGAATATATCCGAAAGATGTGTAATAATAATATATTGGAAATCAGACGCACATATATTTATATTTTATCATATTTTTGTCAACAGACAGCTACATATGCTCTGGGATACACTATTGCACTTGTAAATTTATATGAATAAGTTCCTTGAAGAATTATATACAGTTATGAAATTAATTTGATGCAACAGTTGAAAACAAAACGCACTGACATTTAAAAAAAAAATGCCGTTAAATTTGTTTGATTAGCAACGCCTAATCATTTTTATAAAGGCGGATAGCATCAAACAAACATGAACCGTGCGTCTTGGTGTTAACTGACTTGATGATTTGAATAACAACTGCTTCTTATAGGTACTCGGGACAAAATCAATGTTTTGTAAATATGGTATAAGTTCTTTTGATGCACTAACCTACACAACGATAACATCAGATTTAATTATTTAGTGTCATTTGCAAAACAGCGTCAATTTTAAATTTGATAATTGTCTCTAAAATTTTATTAAAACAACTTGCTGTGTTGGTAAAATATAACATGTTGTGAAAACTGAGTATTATTCGTAACATAAATTAAAAGAGTTATTTTTTTTAAGTGCTGTCAAATACACGTTTATAAACCAAAATGTATCTACTTGAGAAAGCGGCGATAACTATGGGAAATAACTGGACTTTTAAAGGTAAAAAAGGTTAAAATCACACTTTATCAAATTGACATATTCACCAACAGACTCATGACTCTCTAGATGCTGTAAACGAGGAACTTGTATATAAATGGTCCTAATCAACGGATAAGAGGATTTGCAGCTTATGCAAAAACAAAACATAATTCATCAGAAAAACAGCACCAATAATATCCATTCGCAGAATACACATGTTCATTTTATCCAGTTGAATTACTCAATTTAAAAGTACAAATCATCTGTCATAATACAATGGTCCATCATCTTATTGAAAATCCATTTGTATTCTACGTATATGATATGCATATTTTTAGTGTAAGCATATGCACCATTAATAACTACTGGTGTAAAATTATATTGCGTTTTCAACAGTATACATTCGGGAACGCGTTAAAGAAACAGTGTTTATACTTTTTTTCCAAAAAGCGACAATCATGTATGAATGAATTATAATATAGTGTGCCTAATGTCCCTTGAATGTAATATGCTGTATAGATTGTCTTCACATTCCTTTAAATTTTGTATGACCTTTTCATTTGAACATTCCCAGTATTGTGCTCCACTAAGTATTCATAAACTAATTCATTTGAGCTACTGAGTAAAACAAAATGGTAGTTTATATATGTACGTAAAATATGTATGAAAATGAATGTAAAATTCATTTAAATAAATTAATAATCACAACTGGGCGTCACATCAATATGAAGCGCGGAGACAAAATATTTCCACTGTTCAACACGTTCTGTTTAAAACTTCTTTTACAACCCCTTAACAATTAAACTAGAAAGAATGTGTACAATTGAAGCATTTTAAGAAGGATCAAATGTAATTCTTTGATTTGAGGAAAACTAACATCTTCCATTAAATTTATTAAATGTACAATTAACGTTCATACACTTCTTTACATCTCTGTGTTATAACAATAAAACGATTCAGTTGAGTGGGAAAGCATGTGTCTCAGGAAAATAATGGTTTTCATTTCGTGATCACAACGGTATCGCTATCAAAACAACGGTATGATAAAAGGTCAAAATGGTTAATAATGCCTGTATCAATTAACGGTACACAACATAAGCAAGTTGTACGAGAAGTATTTCTATTATTCTCGAAACAAATATCATTAATTTTAGTTCAAATGGAAATTATGATATCGCCCCGAAAATTTCAGAATAAATCGACAAGAATGTCATCATACTCTGCGAATCAACAAAACGACAATTTATCTAAATGGTATTAATTATTGTTGATTTTAGATGTACAGAAAAAGTGGCATTCAGCGACCATCTTTTTTTACACGTGTACCGTCAACTAGACATTTTCGAACAAAAGTTCAATTAGTACATAAGATTGTTGAAATACATGTGTTTGAAAGGAGCCTTTTCTCAGATTTTGACATTCCTTGAAGTTTTTTGTATTAAGTGCTTGAAATTAATAAATGTAAATATTGTTACGTAATTGCTCCATTATTAAAAAATAGATTAAAATTAGTGGACTCTCCCATCCTTCTAAATTGGATCAATTTATTTCCAAAGTTAGGGATTTCTAGTATACTTATTTCTATATTTAGAATATTTCTTACAGAAATTCCTTTAAGCAAACAGTGCAGACCCTGATGAGACGCCGCATCATGTGGCGTCTTATCTGGGTCTACGCTGTTTGTCAAGGACTTTTTTCTAGACGCTAGGCATAAATGGGTTAAACAAAAGAAAACATTTCAACAGAGCTAGAACCACTAATGCTTGGAGTAAAAGTTTTGCATTTGAACAACTTGGCCATCAAATAAGAGCATTGTTTTTATAAAGTATATAAGCAATCCTCGGTATGTCACGAAATATAACGACAACAACACAACTATTTAAATTATTCAATCGTGTCAAGTTTGTAACGCTTCATAGTTTCCAGGTTTAAAATCGACTAAAGATGCATAAAATGGATATTTTTGAGCATATTAAGTGTTCAGTATTACTGTTTCCTCGCAAAAATCATTACAGCAACAAACATTTGAAAATCTGAAACATTTGGTTTAATTTCGTCAATTTACCAAAACATGAAAAGTTCCCTTTAACATTAAGCATCTAATTGTGTTTTAATTTAACGGAATGTAATTAAGTATGCATTTTTCTTATTCCAATCTCATGATGATTGCTCTCACTAAAAGCGATTTCATTGTGCATTTTGCTTTGGAAGAAATGAAAACATGAGTTTTTATATTTTTTTATTTAAACACTCAATGGTATTTCAAAATATATATTATATCCGTTTATTTTTGAAAACATTAATGTCTACATTTTTAATTAAAAAAATCGTGTATGAAAAGGATAAAACATAACACTACCATATAAATATTTACTGTTTTTATTGTTGCCATGGTTTCTTTGTTACAATCTTTCGACGCGTGTATTGTACTTGTAGTCTACCTCAAATATATTTGTCTTATCTCTAAGTTAACGGCATAAGTTTCTCTTATAAGATTTATTTTTTGTATAGGTATCTATAATTGGGAACTTTTTGTTGCTTGCCTTTTTATAACGCAATGGGTGATCCAAACACAAGTGGAATAAATAAATAACTTCATATCAACGGAAGCCTAAGTAATGTGTTACGTTTTTAAATTGAAAGGGATTAATTATTGCTAAAAAATCAGAAATCCATATTCCATTGAACTTTCTGAATAGGATACTGAATGCGCACGAAATCCTTTTCTACGCGTGACGTGTGCAACTAACAACTTGTCTATGGCCAGCAAAGGAACTATATTACAGGACAATGTCGGTTGTATGGAGACACTATTATTAACAGTTATTTATGCTATAATGCGTTAATTATCAAAATCAACCCATCGGTATAAATATCTAATACATAAATATCAATCTAACTAAATATCAGTATAGGCGCATTATAATGACATTATTTTGTTCAATATTATCAAGTCGTGTAAATCGTGTTATTTTGCCGTTTTCAATTTGTTCTTTAAGACGTTATCCTTAATTAAAAAGAGTGTCTTCCAGGCATTCGAATAATATTATTTGCATTTTTAAACACCTACAGTGACACATCATGTAACATTCTATGAACACTTTTCTGTTGTTAATTTGCTGACTTATAATTCATTCCATATTGACCGTTAGGCAATTTGTACATTCGGGATTTGAAGGCTAATGTTTGTACCGCAAATAGTATTAAAAATATAAACGGAAATTATAATAAATTATGAGTTCGCGGATGTTATAGTGTACATAAATTCCTGTAAATGTCTACATAAATTAAAAAAAATCTGCAAAAAATACATTTAATTAGTTTCATCCTACACGATATTTTTACACATGTGTTCAACAAGATTAAACAGGTATTCGATGATGTAGGTATTCCAGGCATTAAGTGTATAAAATGCGTTATAAGTAGCATCCTTCAAAGACGTTTGTTCGTTTTGCTCGATAGTTAGTGTATGTGTTAACATATGCGTGCAATATGTTATCTAAAACAGGTAATACTTATTTCATTTACATGTTCACATAAGACGGAAATTAACAGAAGGTGATTGCAAGGTATTATGGATCCAATTGGTAAATAGTTGTATTATTCTTAGCATTCGTATGTGTTAATTTTTCACCGAAAGCCGTGTGTGAGCAGCATGTTTACTTTATTTCAGATAGTACATGTATGTGTTTGTTATTTACTTGTATTTCCAATATGTCGTCCATTTTCGTTTCATGGGAATTCCAGTTTAAATCACTCATGTGCAATAACATAAAATAAAATTTAGATGAGAGACCATGAATGACATCAATGTAAAAACGAATACAGTATAACTAACAGTATGTAGAGAATAGTAGATGTGAATTTGTTAAAAAATTAAAAAACGATTTTTATCCTTAACAGCATTTCTAAAGATTGGTAAATAAAAGCATATCTTCCATTGTTTTATTGCTGTTCTACCTGCTTTTTATTTTGCTATCTTGTATTAAAGAGTATTTGAAAAAAAGAGCTTATTATACACCATATTTTAGGAGTATCATAAGGAATGCATGCAAAAAAAAGACCATGTATACGCATGCACATGTGCAAGAAGTTGTAGGTTGTTAATGGCAGATAATGTAAAATATAAAAAGCGTGCATTATCATTATTCTGTTATTCAAAAATACTCGTACATTTTGATGCCTACATTAACCATGTACTACGTTCGGGGTTGTGATGATACTCTTTACTTATTATTTACAATGTATCATAGAGCAACTGCAAACAAAACATAACTAACATGGAACTAAGGTATTATAAAATTGTATCTATTTTGGTATGATCAAGTAACAAACAATGTTTAAACATATGTGTACATTTTGCCAATACACAAATGAAACATATCTTTACCCAAGTACGTTTTGACCATTCATAATGATGGCATGTTCTTCAAATCGGAATAATTTCCATACTTGCGTCATGTTTCAATTTACTTTATGTAAGAGGTATCCGTTTGACATTATCGTTTCAATTACCGTTTTTTCACATAATGTACAACATCTTGCTATCAAATTACTTTAAAGAGCTTTTATACGTGTGAAAATGCCCGACCACGACGTTCATCTGCTGGTTGTCGCGTGTTCAATAAGGACAATTAATTTTCTTTTAAGGCAATTCCGGATGTCTTTTTCTTGATTGTTCGCCGTTTCAAACTTAATGATAAGGTCAATTGGAAAACGTGTACTATATATCGGAAGAATGGATTCTTCTTGGTGTTCGCCGGCTTAATGGAACGTGCAGGTCATTAGGACGATGTGCTCTAGATTTCGGTATGATCTGGTATCCAGAATACACATATAGTTGTCTCAATCCTGCAGATCTCAAACAACACACAGACATAGCATTTCAAGAGGCGCAATGTTAAAATAAGCTATAGTGTTTAAGGTAACTGATTTCATATTTGTATTTCATTTTCTAAATTATCAGAGGCAAGCGATAAGCCAAGAATAAAAACAATTTGTACAATATTTCATGACTAGTTTTGCCATTCTTATTCACCTTATTAAATGGTTTTATTGTGAACTTATTAAATGTTTACCTAAAAATGTATAGGTCGTTAAATTTTCGGCTTAAACACAATTAATATAAACAACAATAACTATGCTTTATAAGAATCGCATGCGAGGCGATTTGGACGATGTACAGTATTTTTTGTTGTATGTTTACGAATTAAACGTGCTGCAAAGATCCAATGTACTTCATAGCGACTTGCTGAGATAATAATATAACCGTTATAAAGCTAATGAAGTTCGTATTAAGAGGCTGCACTTGCATAGTAATGAATTACAGAGATGTAAATATATTTTACCGGTGTATTTTGTAATAATTTGTACACGTGTTTTTTATATATATTTTATTGTCCAATTATCAATTAAATTGTGTTTTCGGCGACATAATATTTTTTGTATTTTGTCGCAATTGATCAAATGTTCTGGTGGATAGTATTAAGCAGTGCTAAAATAGTCCTGAATAAAAAGCAATGAAGGCCATAAGAGGGCAATGCTGTGCGACGCATTGAAAGAACGCAGCTGTTAATGTTGTCGTATTTTCAAAATTATAATTGAGTTTGATAATTTTATCAAGTTCAAATAATTATTTGCGGACGTTGATCATTGAATAATGTTTATATGTTATGAATTACTAAAAAAAATGACATTTTTTCATCCCAGAACAATGCGGCCACTTATCCTTGCTTTCGTTTTACATATTTTTATTCTGAAGAAATTCAAACATGGATAATTTAACATTTAAGGTAAGTATACGACATTATCTTATGAATGGTTTACTTATAATGTTTATCTTTATAAAGCATAATAACTCACTTAACAATGTTAACGTTCTGTAAAAAGCTGGTACTAAATAAAAAATATGTTTTTTTTTCGCTCGATACAATTTCTTTCCGAAGATAAATAGGGTGTCCACGTGTTTAACGTTGGCGGTGACTATGCGTCTTATCTTTTTTGTGAACCAACGATTCTGCCACATTTCTTAAGTTGATATCGACAGATAACAGCGATGCATTCAGTAATAAACGGCACAGATACCGCTTAGAAAGTAACATTTTATTTTTCAGGGCTGTCATCGACACATGCTATAATCGTTTATTTCGGTTATCTGTAAAATGAGCTCATATGCACAACCTGTGAAAAGAATGAGCATTTCTTCTGTGATGCAATGAGTGTTATAAAACATACGGAATTATTTCCTGCTTATCAGCGATTGAATTATTTGTATTGTGCTTTATCAATATGTGGTATGCCTTTTAAAGCATTTATGTGCCCAAGAACTTTTCTTAACAGAATACTGACCGAGCACGGACAACATTTCCACTGGCGATGTGCGTAATAGACTGTGCGTTTATGGCTATGAGACAGTTTGACAAGACATCGCCTTTAAACAGCAAATGAACATAATTATTTACCACACCTTCGGGCGAGAATTATCGAAATACCCCCTTGGTATAAATCTATCTTGATCTCAAGATTACTGGGATATGCTATCACGTATAGTATAATGATGTCCTTCAGCCTGGTTTCATTATATATAAAAAATTGTCGATTTTTTTCTTTTTTCTTTCATTTTCCCTTGTGCATTGCGATATCATTAAATAAATATATATTAATCAAATGAGACACTTTTCGTAAGAGCCCAACTTATAAGCTGCCAATAGTAGTTCGTGTGAGCAATATAATCAGCAAAATTATAAATACATATCGAATGCAAAGCTTTGGAAAATTACAGAATAAAACACAAATATATAAATAAACAAATAAAACTGCTTGGTAAAAGGCTCTCCTATCTTGAACGGAGGTCTTTCTAATGGTTCATAGTATACTTTTTCAATTATAGTTATGATTGTTTCGCAATTTAAGATAATTTAACAGACACGTAGCTTATATGAAATACGTCGCTAGACACATGTTTGGCATTCGTGTGTTTCATTTCGCTGTTTAATTTGGATACATCGAAAAAACAACTTATTTATTCACTGCGGAATAATAACTTTCGATAAATATATATATATATATATATATATATATATATATATATATATATATATATATATATACATATATATAAGGAATTATATGTTGTTACAAATGTGTAAGAATTAAAAAAATGCATATTAATTTTCACAGGAAATATGTGTTGCTACAGATCAGGATAACCCTGATAAATGTGCATTAAATCTGTGTATCGAAACAACAAAAATCAAATGATTCCACCGAATTCTAGGTAACAGGAACCATAATTGCAACGGTTATAGCTTTAACGCGCCATCAAAAGCATGCATCATGGCGTATATCGATTTCTTAACAATAAAAACAACTGCTGTTGTTACACAACTTGAATGTTATCAACACGATACAATGATGAAACCTAGGAAGTTTAGTAAACGATATGTGCTAGAATGTGAAAACGATTGTGTTTCTTAGTTATATTTCATACGATTGCATTCGTTTATTGTCTTATCCATAGGGGACTTTATTATGGATTCACACGATGAAACCATTTTCTAAAAAGCTTGATCAGGCTTTGTCAGGGTGCAGGGTCAACGGGGTTCTCATGGATTTACACACGAGCTTGACAGAATGAAAGCACACCGTTAAGAACATTAGTTTTGCAAATACCATAAGTTATTGAAATATGTTTGCAAAAGTTTTGTGTGCATAAAAGACAGTTTTGCTTGCAGTTTGTGTCGATATCTTAAGATTTAAGAATACATTATTGAATACGTCTGAAATCTGTGCCAAAATTTTACGTTGCGTGCAGCATAAACGTGTTGCTAAATATTGTACATATTTATGTTTGAACAAAAACACAGGCTTATGAAACAAGAAACCGTCGGAGACGGGTGATGCTCCCCAAAAGCTGTTTTTTTGTCACAATATTGCACTATATATTCAGATAAAAGGAAACGTCTTGAGGGCACAGTAGTTGGGGGGACAAGATTTTTTTATAGAAAATTTCAAAGGACCATAACTCGGTGAAAAATCATTCGACCAGAACCCGCTGATAATATGCACATTTCCTCTTGGTAGTGAAGCCTCCCATAAAGTTTTATTGAATTCCGTCATTAGTTGCTGAGAAATAGCCCGGACAAGAATTGCACTATATGTACAGTTAATGGAAAATTTCAAAGGGCTAAAACTCTGTGAAAAATCATCCGACCAGAACCCGCTGATAATATGCACATTTCATCTTGGTAGTGAAGCTTCCCATAAAGTTTCATCGAAATCCGGTCATTAGTTGCTGAGAAATAGCCCGGACAAGAATTGCACTATATGTACAGTTAATGGAAAATTTCAAAGGGCCATAGCTCTGTGAAAAATCATCCGACCAGAACCCGCTGATAATATGCACATCTCCTCTTGGTAGTGAAGCTTCCCATAAATTTTCATTGAATTCCGGTCATTAGTTGCTTAGAAATAGCCCGGACAAGAATTGCACTATATGTACAGTTAATGGAAAATTTCAAAGGGCCATAACTCTGTGAAAAATCATTCGAGCAGAACCCGCTGATAATATGCATATCTCCTCTTGGTACTTAAGCTTCCCATAAAGTTTTATTGAATTCCGGTCATTAGTTGCTGAGAAATAGCCTGGACAAAAATTGTGCACGGACGGACACACGGACACACGGACTCACGGACACACGGACGGACAGACGAAGCGGCGACTATATGATCCCCCAAAAATAAATGTTGGGGGAGCATAATAAAGTAAATCATATTTTTTACACATTGCCCTAAGCCGCATAAATTTGTTTTTCATCTTTTATACACTAGTTGAAAATCTTCTGAATGATTGTTTTAAAAAATTATTTAAAACAACAGAATCCTTACCGGTGTGTTTATATCCATAAACAATCCATGTAAGAACCCCATTAAGTCACGTGATCCTGCACTCTGTTGTATTGAGCGTAAAATGGGTCACAAGGACAATAAACCTGACCTAGTTTTAGATTCAACAAAACGACCAGACGACTTCTCATGTACCACACTGATGTTATCAAATCTAACGACAAATTAAGAACGCGAAATATCATTAACATTGCCTTTGAAGATCTGCATTTAAAAACAACTCTTTTCGATAGTTGGTTTTGTTAGAATGGGCCTTTCATGAGACAATCTTACTCTTTATATACATCAATTGTCTGTTAATAAAATGACACATGATCTAATATCGTGATTCCGAATATTTTTTGTAAATTGTAACGTTTGGACCATTTAGCCATGAGTTCGGTTAGGATTCTTATAATCAAAATTTAATTAAAACATTTGGCGAATTTAGGCACGTCGATTGCTTTTATATATTCGTTAATTATTCTACCACAACCGCTTGCCTTACATTTTTTAAACTTTATATTTTCTTCTTTATTTCATTTTCCGTTATAACATGTCTTGATCATTAGAAAACATCTTTTAGGAAAATCATTTCCGTGGGGTTATCTGCATATTCAATGTTTTTGTTTAGGTCTTTAGAGAGAATATGAACTAGTGTCATAAAGTTGTATTTTGTTTTCAGTTTGGTTAAGGACATTTATATTTGACTAACAGCTACATCCAAAAAGTCTCTCCTATTAATTATTATATAATCTTTGGATGTGCACGGATGCATTAATTAGTTCCCTGTCAGTTTACAGTAGAGTCTTGGGATGTTTTTCTTAGATTTTTTTTACGAATCTTGATATCCCTCACTACGACTATCGTGCGAAATGCTAGATCAAACATGACGGAAAAGTAAGTAGTTCAATATTTATGATTAACAGTTGAGACTAACCACACACTTAAAACTGTGCATACTGATATCAAAGTAGCTGGATTAAGATGCTATTAATAAGAATTAAAGGTATTAATTTTTATTAGCGGAATATCACAGAACTTAGAACAGTAACCCTTACAAAGAAAATACGTAATGCTTGGTTTACAGCTGAACAAAATGCATTGTTTGCCATTTTCTCTTGCAATATGATCAAACGAATTTCATTTAACAAAATCAGGCGATGTCTCGGACCTCATAATGTACGTTATCGTGTACGCAAAATAGGTCAGCGGAAGGTTACATTTTGTTCAACTGTTGGCAAGAAAAAAGATATAAGCTCTTTAAACCAAACTGCGAGAAATTACGTTGAAAAATAAACAGCGAAATATTCTTAAATTAATTGTCCTCTTTGAATGTGCTAATATGCCAACAGATGTAAAACAATGTGCCGTTGTTCTTAATGGCAATTAATTTAATCCAAACCCTTGCGAAAGGCTTCTAGAAGGTCTTCGTTTTAAAAAAACTATTTAAAGCCACACACCTTATTTTAAAGCCACACACCTTATTTGGCATGGTAGATTTAAGTATAAAAAGAAACATATTGTATATATGCAAATTAGAATATATCTGGTGGTTACGAGGTAAGAATTCGTCTTTTTATGCTTTAAAACTTAAAAATAATCGCGTGTGTCGAAATAGATGTATACGTCTTGAACTCCTACTTTCGGTTTTTAAAAGCGTTACCGTTTGAAAAATAATGAATAACTTGCTAACTAGGCTATAGATTTAATGACAACTTGTGCACACTTTCAAATTGCATCTATATTTATTGATTAACATGCATTTCATTTCAAAGTCAGAGGCAATGTGTGTGGCTTTAATGAATCAAGAACATTCCGCGAAAAGTATCAGAACAATTTCGATTTTGTTACACTTAATGGCACTGAATAAATATGTCTTTCTACACAATTTTGCATTGTCATCAACTAAACTTGAATTCTGTAAGTACTAACCGACAAAGAGAACATATTACACTAAGTTCTTAATTAATAAAGGTGCATGTGCAAATAATGATCAAATAAGTTCTTTTTTTCTATACAATTTGCGCATAAATGAAAACAAACGTACCGGTTCCTTGCGATCACTACGCAAGTACATATATTCCCCAGCATACCACTGACGAATATGGCAATATAGATGACGTTCAGGACAACCAGAGCAACCATCGACATATGTCGGTCACCAAGCCTCAAGTCCAACAGCTCCTTGTCCGACAGGGTAACGTTAACAGTGGTAACGTTTATAATCGATGACGTAACGTTTTCTAGTGACGATTCCATTAAGCGTTATTGTGATCCCTAGTTTCGTTTATATATCAAACTGTGAAGTAAATTTCAAGATTTAAGTCGAACAGGTAATATCACACATGTTGACCAGTTTGAATATACAAATAACAAAATAGCTGTTAATTGGAAGCGTGTTACGTACGTGAATTATTTTTCCGAGAGCGCATAAAACACTGACGCGTCTATGAGGTATCCATCACTTTCGAGGAGAATATTCACTTGCTAATTGAACCTAATCAGAGTTGCTCGAAAATTGTATGGTGTAACAATCGCAATCAGTCGTAGCGATATGTGCCGAATTCAAAGCTCATCGAATTTATTCATTTAATGGATACGCCCTTCGTTGATATGTGTAGGGGAGATGGTTTCATTAAAAATGCTGAAATATTATATCAATACAAGTGTTGCGAATTAAAATCTTACTTAAACACCGTACGCAGTGCCTCATGTGTCGAAAAATTGTTTTGCATGCTACAATAAGTACAATAACATCCTAAAACATATGTAAATGGTCAATAAGGTGAATGGAATAAAGGAGTATATCTAAAGTTACATATTAATAATACTCGCACAATATGTTTTGTCGGTATCATCTATAAATATTCTCAAATCTGTTCAGCATATTGTAATTACCATTTCAGCGACATATATAAGTATTAAGCAATAGATTAAATAATTTTGTATTCACATAGCATCATAAATATGAATCCGATGTTAAAATTTGGTTTAATCATCACTCCGTATTCCTCGTAACAATCACGGCCCTTCCACCATACAATATTTACAATAAACAATGAATTTGATCATATATGTTAAATGTATCACGCTTCTGTCGATATTGTCACAATCCACATATTTAATTTTATTTTCCAATATTAAAATTAACTAATGTTATCCGAACAAATAACGTATATTTACTAATTTTTTACATTTGATGTAAACATCCAGCATTTACAGTCATTTCAAACGTATTGTCGATAGTTATTATACGATTATATGTGAATGTTCTAATAAACACACTTATTAACAAATATGGCACATTTTCCCCGGTTTGGATCCATGTTAATAGCACAACACAATTCAACTTATTTGCACAATAAATAAAAACGAAGATGTCGACAACATTTAGTTAACCAATTAGATTAAATGATGTCATCCAGACTTGCACATATTTATTCTTCTGAGCAATCTTCAACCAGAGATCAGATTCGCATGCGCCGTTTTCCAATGCTGACTTTACTTTCAAGGGGAGTATGTTTCTGTTTCAGAAGAGCGCCAATGCCTGATTGCACAAACCAGTCTATGACGGCGTTCTTACTGAATAACTAAACCCGACGAGGCCGCTCTGTTGCTATCGGAGACGCTTCGTTAGCTCGCGTGCGACGTTCACTTAAATCAATAGGGATTAAAATGTATAAACGAAAGTGACAGGGAACAATACGAGCACTGGAAGAAAAAAAACTTACGAATAATCTGAAAAGGTAGGCGGAAAGTGTATGTCATTTACAGTATATCGAATATGATGTAAGAGAACGTCAAGAAAATGTGTTTTGTTTATTGTGTTGAGTGTCGGTTTGATTGTGTGTCTAAAGTTTTGTTGTTTTGTTGCTCTGATAAACTTTCTTAGATGTATCAGGGGAATAGCTTCGCACGGTACACATGCCTATTTTTGTCTGATCAAGCGACGCTACACAATTAATAGTTAATCGATTTAATTTATCGTTTTCCGAATTGAATATTTATTTTATAATACTTATTTTCTATTAGATTAATAATACTGAAGATAACTTTGTCTGAAATAGGGAATATTCATTTAATATAGATGATTGTCTTATAATAACATGTATTACAATATATAAGAAATGTATGTCTATATTCCTTTTCTGCGGTTTTATTTGCAATTTTCTGAATTTGTTAAATGGTTAATTGCTTGACGTTTTCATACATAAACACGTGTGCTTGGTATCTTCTACATAAACACGTGTGCTCGGTATATTCTGATTGTGTAAAATTATTATTCTTTCAGTCTTTTACAAATCTTTAAAATTATCCATAAAAAGCAAGAACATTTTACAATTAGACACTAGATACAGGACTTTATGAAAAGAAATAGACAAATCCGGAATATTTCGTCAATCAGAATACATGTACATGTTATTCTATGGATAAAACAAAATATGTTTGTTATTATTTATGAACACGTATAGTAGGAACAATGGTTTTCATTCAAATCATCGATGAAATAAACATTTTTTATCACATTGATTTATTTTATCCTTTCAATTAGACGAGCTTTAGAAATCTAAATAAAAATTATAGTCTTCTCCTATTTTATTCCACCGTATAGTTGAAAGTATATAAATACTTTTTATTTATTTATGTACTACAAAATATTTCAGTACAGAATAAATACCATTTGATCTTCTAATAACATCACTCAAATATGAAATTGCGCTTTACATGTGCATTTGTTGTTTAAATTTGTGTATAGCTGCAGTATATACAAACGTCACAGATCATTCGGATTGAAGCTCCGTAGTCCTCCAAATAAATATTCGTCAAGTAAGATTTCCTCATGCTTAATAAGACATCGTTTCAAACGTAAGCTAGAATAACAGGGGTCCGACTTTACGTGCAGAAAACATACGCATACAACGGACATCAACATTCGCGCTACGAGGTTGTTGCTTCTTGTATAGGTCTTCAATGCGGTTAAACTATTACATATGAAAAGATCCCTGTGGTTGATTTTCGTGATAAAGATTCTAAGCAATGTGTTAAAAAATAGACGCTCGTTATACTTGCTTTACAATTAATGGAGGGAATAACACTTAACAAGAACGTAGTTGAGATGATTTTCACCTCACTACATGGCAGTTTTCATGGCTTGACATCATAGTTATTTAGTTTACGGAAATTCCATGCGTTGCACAAACTTAATAAATTGAATAGAATATGTGGCACAAATTAATAAATATTTTGGAAATATTGAGCATATAATTATTACGTTAAACTAGAAATGGCGCGGCAGAGGCCGACGCGTATCCCCACGCCGCATGTTTGACCCAAGGGCGCCCCAGGGTTGATCATGGGGCCATGCATAGTTGAGATTGACTGTATTGTCATAAGAGAAGTTCAGTATCAATTAGAAGTGAATGGGTGTAAAAATAAAGAAGTTATAGTAAAAGGCAATTTTGGGAGGGTGTGGCCTATGTGGGCGGGGTGCCCCAGGGTTGGTAATGGGGCCATGCATAGTTGAGATTGACCGTATTGTCATAAGAGAGGTTCAGTATCAATTTGAAGTGAATCAGTGTATTAATGAAGAAATTATAGTAAAAGGCAATTTTGGGCGGGTGTGGTCTATGTGGGCGTGGCGCCCCAGGGTTGGCAACGGGGCCATGCATAGTTGAGTTTGACCGTTTTGTCATAAGAGAGGTTCAGTATCAATTTGAAGTGAATCAGTGTAGAAATGAAGAAGTTAATGTAAAATAACCTAAATTTTTTTTATAGTAAATGGATTTTTTTGGTGGGTGTGGCCTATGTGGGCGGGCGCCCCAGGGTTGGGATTGGGGCCATGCATAGTTGAGATTGACCCTAATGTCATAACAAAAGTTCAGTATCAATTTGAAGTGAATCCGTGTAGAAATGAAAAAATTATAGTAAATGGAAATTTTTGGTGGGTGTGGCCTATGTGGGCGGGGCGCCCCAGGGTTGGGAATGGGGCCATGCATGGTTGAGATTGACCGTATTGTCATAGGTGAGGTCCAGTATCAATTTGAAGTGAATCGGTGTAGAAATAAAGAAGTAAATGTAAAATAACCTAAAAAAATGAGTGATAATTTCTGACGCGGCCCCACCCCAACCCCTATAACTTTTGACCCAGGGGTCAGATCAAAATTCCAAATAGTGCACCGTCGCACATATGCTCATAGCTACCATGTGTGTAAATTTCAAGGTTCTAGTGCTTTTAGTGTAGGAGGAGATAGTGGCCAGGACGGACGGACGGACAGACGGACGGACAGACGGACGGACGGCGGAGATCACCACAATATCCCCACCTTTTTTTCAAAAAGCGTGGGGATAAAAATAATCACTACAATAAACTAAGAATATATTTATTATTACATTTTCGAATGGTGTTATTTGACAGTAGTAGTAGTAGTACTAGTGGTAGAAGAAGTAGTAGAAGTATATTTCACCCTCAAACCCAACTGTTGTATTTGCACAAACTTGGTATCGAGCAAGCAACATAATCTTTCAATACGAACATCATTGTACGTAGATATATTAGTGTATATAAATTATTTGACACTTAGACACGTCCAGTTTTGACCCGATGGGCAGGTTTTATATGATCTTGGATTATTTGAAATGCAAGTTAAAAATTTACAAAAATCATGTGACCAATGGAGGCTATCAGATTAAGGGGCACAATTAAAACAAACTTTGTACTGACCACTTTCTGATCTTGTATCAGACCAAAAATCAAAGCTCCGGAACGTAATATATATTTTTTCCGGAGTTTTCATTTTTGGCCTGTTACAAGATCAGATAGTGGTCAGTAAAGTAAGGAAGTAAATGACAACTATACTATATACTATTCAAAATTTGCTAAGGGTCACTTTTTATACTATGTGTAATTTGCAGTTCAACCCTAGCTAGATTCAGCCAGCGCACGCATCAATGCTAAATCAATACATGCATATAAAATCAAAAACACACATTCTAATATTAAAACCTGCAAATTCGGGCATAATTTTACAAACTTAGCGAACCGTTACACGATGTAACACGATAATATACGCACAATATTAAACCACCGACTATTGTAATTGCAAGGAAGATTTTAAAAGATATGTTATATATAATTCTGTATACATAATATGATCCTTAGCTCTTGACCAGTTTTTACAAAGGGTCATGATGTGAACAAACTTAGAGGACTACCATACTTTATTACTCCTCGAAAAATAAACAACTGATCCTTACGATTCAAGCGAAAAATATCATACAACGTTTCAATTGTTAATTCAAGTTTAAGCTTTCGTGATCTACATATGTGACGGTTTATAACATGTCCATGTAACCCCCGCCCCCACCCCGACCCGATTGTTTGAAACGTTTACTACCGACACACGACACAAAAGTTGGACTTGTGGATTGCGTAGGTGAATATCACAGTTTATGACTTGTGATAATATATCAAGCATGTATACATCGTCGCTGAAACAGCCTTCGTAAAATGAATTTACCACGAAAGCAAGCGGAAATATTTCCGTCAATGACACAATCAAATATAATTCGATCTTTATCTTATAAGTAAGTTTAAGGAAGTTATTAGTCTGTACTATTCGAGGAGCAAATTGCGTTAAATCTGGAATGTATCGTAATTGTGTGCCTTTCAGGACGCTGAATACACAATTATTAATTATTGGCTGCCTTAACTGTATGAAAGAGTATTAATTTGTATGGTCCCGCTTTAATACCGTTAAGGCAGCCAAAACAAGAAATCAAAATATAATTCGTTATATCTACATTTTATGAATGAATGTTGAGCTATAAATCTAAACACGATTTCAATCTTAACTGTTAATCCTGAATACAAGTGAACTAACTTTTTTTGGCATAGATGCTTAGCTCCCTGTTCAGTTTCTGGTAGTCTGGCATACATGTTACAAATCACCATATGTTAACAACTAGTTTATATTGTTACAAGTATTCAATATCACATGCTTATATGTGTACCGGATCTAAGATATGTATGCTTGGTTAATGCACGTTTTTAAAAAAAAAATCATTTTGTTCTCAGAGACAATTATAAAGAGACGTGTTTGGCTTACATTATTATTAACTTCCTTTCGTTTATCAAGACGATCAATGTACGTTGAAAATTGCACGTATGTTTACCGCATTGAAGATTACACAAGAATTTCGATAGTTCTACTTTTTTAAGCATTTGGTGTGCCAAACAGGTACGCAATGATAAGTTAATTATTCTTGATAATTATTTTGTCTAAAGGCTTTGTATCTTGGAAATAACTCAAATATGTGTCAGTAAACATTTCTCAACCGAATGCTGACACGAAAACTGTTCAGACACGACCATTCTTAGAGCTTTAAAGTGAGCATTTATCTTCCATTTAAAAAATACAATTGACGAAGTTATATTAATAACAAGTGAAGTTTTATTTACATACATAATTTTAATCAGCAACTTCAAAAAATAACATAGAAATACTGATCGAAGGTATACGAGACAGTTTACATGTATTGACAACAGTACGTTTACCGTAGTTTACTAGACAGACACACTTGATTCTGCCTTTAATGTTGTTACATGAAACCATGGGACATGCGCTTTAATAGCCGACGATTCAACTTAATATTGATACATAAAACCATGGGACATGCACTTCAATATCCAACAACCGAACTTGAAACTAAAGTGAGCTGGTGGGCGAGAACCAATCTGCGTTGTATACAGACTGGTGCGTGCCAGTTTTCTAGCAGTTGCGTCATCAATAAGTGACAAAAAAAATTGGCACATGATGAGAATACTTATTGGTCGACGTGTCTCCGTTTTGATTGATTATTCGAATCAAAACACTAATGGGGTCATTAGAACGGTGTGTCTTAGAATTCGCAAATGTTTGAAGCACACGACATGAAGAGCACATAATTACTGTTAAAATTGTACATGTATTGAAAACAGTTTTCTACATAGATAACATTTTTATTCATCCTGTAATATTAATAAATGAAAGCATATTACATGCACTCCAAAAGGCTAATTAATCAAAAACATGTTTTTATCTCGAGCGAAGTGTCAGGTGGAGATAATTATCTATGAAATTACTACCTTCGTTAAAAAAAAAACTTTCTCAACCATAAAATAATAAACATGTGAGAATATGTTAAGTGCCCCCAATATATTCATTTCGTAACTAAAGCATCTCTCTTTCATTGGAGATCTTTCTAGAATTAGTTTATCCTTGATTCGGGTATTTAATTCAAAGGTTCATTTATGATTATCGGGGCATGTTAAGTTTGATATCAGTCATTAAAAGCTTTGTAGACATTCGTGAAGTTCTACACAAACGGCGATGAAAATGGGTTAATGAATGTGTTTGCGTTTGTTTATAATATCGGTTATAACTGGTCTTAACATGACACACGTTTATTTAAGGGATTTAAAAAATTCCAATACATATAAGCATATAAAATTGTGTAAAAACTAACACGCACGATTTCAACCTCAACATTTTGTTATCGCAATCTTAAACAACATACCAACTTTACCATGGTATTTCAAATTAATTAACCATCGTTATATGGCATCAACAATCAAATATTGTTTTCCTCGGTGACATCCATCACCAGCCAGTTAATGCTGATACCTACAAGAGTATACTCGTATTTGTTTTCGAATTAAAAATGGGTCTGTGTGTCGTATACATGAATCTCTTAATACTAATAGAGATTTCCCATCAGAGCAGGACGTAAGTACCTAACGGAGTTAACTATTGAACTACACGAATTTGCGTTTGAATAAATCTTTCCTTTTGTTAAGTATTTCAGAGTTGGACGCTTTGATACATTGCGGAATAAAAACGTTCAAGGTTTCTCATAACGAGTTTGCACATATCATATACACATAAATTGAAAACTCTGCTGCATCAGCAAGAGAGATTACTTAATTATTAGTCAAGACGGTCCTTAATTTATGACAAGTAACCAATCGCCAAACAACAAGGCGAACAATGTTTGTAGTTTTGTATTGATGACTTAAAAGAATAAATTCATCTTGAGTATAACTACCAAGGTATATTCTTACCAATCATGCAGAACACAATAATCGTGCAGTAAATTTGTATATAAGAACTGTAATGATTCGCCGTTTAATGGAAAGAAGGAACATTATCACAAAACAGTAATTGCTTATGTGTGCGTTTTCAAGCATGCTTGTTAGCGAAAAGTCCTTTATCCAATTACTAGGAATAGATTATACTATAATTAAGTATCGTTGTGTTGTTTATATGTGTATATAAAGTTTAAGGCTGAGAACAAAAATGCAATGTTGCAAGATTTGCTAAAAAAAAAATGTAGTCAAAAGTATTGTTATAATTTTAATATTTTATAATTCAGTATTCTGTGTTAATGAATATTGGTTACTTGTAACTATATTTTAAACATTAATGGCTATTCATATTTTCTTCTTTATGATGATTGACTATGATGAGGTGTGACATGACATGCATCAACGCCTAATTATTAAAAATTAAATTGATCTTAATAAATAAGCCCTATTTACGGCAGTAAGATAAAATAAAGGCAATATACGCTATTAGTTCCCACGATGTACTAAAGGTGTTTAACAAGTTAACATTTATGTTGCTTAAATAGTTGATTTTAAACAAAAGCTTTTGGAGTCAATTAATACGCAATTTATCATGCATATTTATCAATAGTATTTTAAACGACAAGACATCAAAAAACACTACAAGTAATTGTACAAACGTCGCATACATTTAAATGACAGTGGATGACAAATGTCACGGAGACTATGTTTGTTATAAACAGACACTTAATGACATTCAAAAGAAGAAAAACAAGTATTCAAAAAGTGTATTCAGAATGATGTTTAGACAGAGTATAAATGCATGTTATCCTTTATTCATCAGTTAAACGTCGTAAACATATAGTTTTTTAAACAATATTAACATGTTGATATCAATACTAAATAAGCGATAGAAAAACTTTTATTCAAGTAAATCGTGAACATTAAAAAAGTATGTAAGCCGGCTTTTTGTGCTTTGAACAACCAGTATTGCAAATGTAACACCAAAGAGCTATAATGAGCATGATTAATTGATGAAACCTTAAGTTTTGTTTTTAATACCATGTGTCAGAATTTAAGACAATAAACGAAATATGACATAAAGATTGTTTGGAGTGAAACAACCAAATGATATATATGTTTCAATTCTCACTAGTCGTTGTTCAAATGACGTTATTTCGTTGTTGTTTTGTTTTGTGTGATGAAAGTGTTTGTTTAACAAATTTAGATATACAAACTTTAGCTTCCTTATTTGAAGCTATTTCTGACCTTGTTTTAAGCGTAAAATATGTGCTTAGATCATCTTTATTGCATCGACAAGGCGGTTACTCTGCTTCTATCAAAAAATCTTTCAAACAAACCACTGAAACATTAATAGTAACATCTATAGGAAAAAAACCTCTCCGTTGAAAATCTAAACATTCCAAACATAATTTAATTATTGTTTTGGTCAAGTTGTCATTTTATTAACTTTTATCTCATTTATATGACACGTTAATAATGCTATAATAACAGTTAATAGCTCTTCCGTCAAAGAAATGTTCTATTTTTAAATATACAAAATGTAGCTTTTGTACAATTCCGCTAAAACGTACATACATTTATCCTTGTTTTAAATTAACATGATTGTGAATTTGCATTTTGCTTTTAAGAATAGGTAATATTAAGTATTTTTTCAATCTTTAAACCTATAGTTAACATTACGTTAATCTTAAGCTATATTTTATAAACGCAGGAAGCGTTCGTGTTATTCGGACCATTATAAAATCGATATTTTATCATAGTTTATTTTATTTCCATGTAATTGAAACAAAATACGTGGTCACCAAATGAATTTCATTCGGTTTATCTGATTGTTGCGTTACACTTAGGTGGGCCATAATGAATTATTAATGTATCAGTTTATGGCATGTTACGCTTTGATTAATTATTAAAGTGAGCGTTGGTAGTGAAATTTATAGATAATTAATTATTCATTTATATTTTAGCGTTATTCAATGCAAGGTTAATTGCCTGTTTTGATTCACATTTTTCATGTAGGACAAATTACCAGTTGAATTTATTTGAAGCCATGTGTCTCTATACACGTACGGAAAATAATTGACGTATAAAAAGCTGGTAATAATATCCATAATATATAAAAAGAATGTTATATGCACGAATAGCAAGCCACTGGCTGTACGTAAGTAAGATGTTTATTACAACTTGATGACACCTTACCGTATAAGTCACCAAGCATAGGCTATCGAAAAACAAAAAATATAGAAACTATACAAAAAGCAATACGTGAGAGAGAAACATAAAACATAAAGAAAACATGCATTAACAATCATTGTGATATTCTTTTTATTAGCTTTCTAAGCTTTTGATATAGATTTTGTTTTTGCTAAGATGTATGCATCGGGAATATTGAATGCTAGCAGCCATAGCGTAACATTGAACACAATGTATAAGTAGTGTACGTTATCATGTACGTCGAAAATATATTTGATTTTAAATATTCATGTAATTTTTTTATTGCGTGCGTTTTGTTATGACATTTTCATAGTTTCCATTAACGAAAATGGCAATATAGAAGACGTTCAGGACAATCAGAGCAACCGTCGACATATGTCGGTCACCAAGCCTTAATTCCAACAGCTCCGTCTCCGCCAATGTGACGTTACCAGTGTTGAATTTCATCAGTGATGATTTCACGTTTTGATTTGATTTCATTGTGTATAACGCTATGTTTCGTTAATAATTAAATAGAATAAATACACTTCCATATAAATGTCGACCTGGATATAGCACTCATGTGAACAGTTGAAAGTTTGAAAAAAAAACTAGATGCTTAATTACAACGCTTGTGTATAATTAAGTGTATCATATTCAACACCGAATGGAAGACAACCGAAGGTAAGAACTATCAATCACTCTCTATGAGGGATTTTAATTGCTTATCGCACCTAATTAGAATCTCTCGAAGATGTGTCTACTGTAACAATATCCTTCCATCATTGAGGAATGATTCGCTGTTTACGTTCTTCGAAAGTTAGTTAATGAAGTCCGTCGTTGATATGTTACCTAAACAGCTTAACATATAACATTGAAAGATGAAACGAATATAAGCTCGATAAAGTTGATAAAACACTGTTCTCGTCTCGTGTTTCTTGTAAGGGTTATACAGTGTGATCGCAATCTAATTTGTATGTATATGTGAATAATAATAAAAAATATAAACACTTTATAAACTTTTCAAATAATAAAATAAAATAAACGAATTTATATAATCGATATGAATATAAAGTAATACTATTTCCTATTTCCGCAAATCTCAAAAACGACCCCAGAAAACCCGATCCTCCGCTGATCCGCGTAAAAATCACACCCCTGAATTTTAATATATGTTTTGGGTATATCATATCGATATTCTTAAATATGTTACGCAATTCTTTTTACCTTTCCGAGTTTTTATTCCAATATTAAGCGTTCTTGTTTATAATTTCAAACGCTTCACCCATTATCTCATTATTCGATATTAATAAATAGTGCTATCCTCACAGTACATAAATTATGAATACGCTTTGAGAAGACAGTGAATTTAAGTAAAACCTTTTTAATAATCATATTTTTAATAATCATAAATTGTTACTCTTCTGACTTGCTCCATATCAATAAGAAAATATTTGTCTTCTACTTTGAACAATACACTTTAACGAAGCTGTTGCGAAAAATGTTATCTAGCTAGAATAATAAATAGGTTTATCACAGGCCATACCCTGTTTCCAATGTAATATAACCATTACAAAAATTTTTATCACATGACATAGATTGTTTCCAATTGGCATATACTATAACCATTACGAATATTTTGATCTTACACATGTGTTATATACTTTTAAAGCGTTTTCGTTGGCTAAGTATTCGTTCGATTGACCAATCGCATTTTGTTATTTTGCTGAAATGACGTTGCAATGTCAAATGACGTCACGAAATGTAAACAACATTCGGAATTTATCATAATGTTTGCGTAAATATTTATTTAATTTGCTCATTCAAAAGCATGTGATAAACACGGTCTGACACTCGTTGAAATTTCATACCATATTTTATTAAACTCATCCTGGAAACTCGTTAGTAAGCGAGCCTTCGGCGAGCTTACTAACAAAATTCCTGAACTCGTTTACTAAAATATGGTATGCTATGACAACTCGTGCTAGATCCTATATTTATGTTACCCGGAACTGGATATGTGTATTATTTATAATACGCTTTAAAATGAGACATCGATTTACATGCTTTGTTTTCCAACTGGGATTTCACTTTCTTTGTGATCCGGAATAAGTGTATCTATTTTAAAAGAGCGCAAGTGCCTGATAAAAAAAACAACTACAACAGTTTGTGACTGCGTTCTTACTTGAAAAAAAACACAAGCCGTCTTGATCGCTCTGTCGCTATCGAAGACGTTTCGAAAGCTCTCGTGCGACGTTAGAGTTAATAAAGTAGTTTTCACATGTGTAAACGAAAGTGACAGGACACATTATGCGATCTAGCAGACCAATCACTTGCTTCCGCCTGAAGAGAGATAGAAAACGAATGCATTTTGAAGAAAATTATTTGTCTTAATATCCTTTTGATTTGCATCGATACAATTTTTGCATGCATCGTAATCATAACTTGCGCGATTTTGCTCCAACATCTATCAATCTCTTTATTTTTTAAAGTGATTATTCAATTGGACTTCTGAAGGTCGTATGTATACGACATTTGGTGCAAACAAAATAATGCTTATATGGTGTCGTCAATCCAACTGGCACACATGTTCTTTTTCAAATATTTTGCAAATGATATTGTTCCCTGATAAGAGGGAACGAGTTATATTTTATAATTGAAAAGGGAATAAAGAACATCTGCTTCAACATAGAAAAATAACTTTTAATAAGATATCATCTTATTAGGCATCATAATTATTCGAGCTCACCTTTGCGACATTTATGTAGTATCTGTATTTTCTACAAAAACCGTTGATACATTTTAATATTGACGTTCGCGAATGTAGAAATATTTTGTTTTGATGTTCGTCGAAGATATCGTTGCGTTTGTTTGTCTAATTAATTGTTTTGATGTTTTGTTGCAGTTAATGTTACAGAGCATATTTTGCAAATCAGTATGTACTTAGAAGCCTTAGTTACGCTATGGAAAGACAACCACTGCCTGTTGCAGCAGACGACAAATGCTATGAGCGTCTGCTAGGAAAGATAACCACCACATTGGCCTGTTTATAGTTCACCACTGGTACACTGCAGTGGGTAAATATGACTAATAGTGTTTAACAGCTTGTAAGACGAGATTGGCCAGTCTAGTGTTTATCATTGAAATCTGTACATATTGGCTGCTTTCAGGGAAAACGGGGCTTAATGCATGTCAAATAAGATTAGCCTGTGCAAACTGATACGCCTGTGCAATGCGCACAAGCTAATCAAGGACGACATTTCTGATTTTATGTTTTTCGTTTAAAGAGAGTCTCTGGTACTGGGATTACAATTTATGCATATGCATTAAGCCCTGTTTTCCCAAAATGAAGCTTAAATTATAATCAAAATATTAATGATTTAAAAAAACACATCTGGACCTGTGCTTTAAGACAAACTCTTTATAAATTTTAATGGGTTATGTTCATTTAAAACTTGCAATATAAAAAGCTATAACATATTTTTTTAATCTGAGATGCGTCTTAACTTATACAACAGCGAACACCTACAGTGCCTGTAATAATAATAATAATAATAATAATAATAATAAAATCTTTATTTAAAGAAGATAGACTTGTTAAGAAATACATCAGATGAAATTACATAATATGCAATTTATATAATACATTTCTTATTTTCAACAAGGTCTTCTAACAAGATACATTTTACAACAAATACATCATATTTCATCTTGAGCAATAAGAACAAAACATAAAGAATCATATATGCATGCACATATAATGATATATATTATAATTAAAAACAAATGACAGACATAAAACTAAAATAACCATTTATGCAAGAACAGTATTTAAACATTTAAACTCATGTTATTTACTAAAACAACATGAAGCATTTTCAGTTTATTTTATAAAGTGTGGAAGAAAGATAAGCTTTTAATTTTTTCTTAAATGTAATTAAATTGTTTGTTTGACGTATAGATTGGGGTAACGAATTCCAAATTGTTTTGCTAGAAAATTCAAACGATTGTTTGAAATAGTTTGTTTTAGGTATTCGCACTAGCTTTAAATCCCCCTTTTCGCAAGATCGCAAGTTATAGTGATTATTTTGTAAAGGTGTCAAAAGGTCACGTAGGTATGTTGGGGTTTGATTGTGAAATGCTTTAAATACAATAACTGACGTGAAATATTGATTACGCTGTTCGAAAGTCAACCATTTTAGATCTTTAAATAGTGTTTTTGAATTAGTGTTGAACTTTTTATTTAAAATATGTGCACCACAACGCTTTGTATTTTGACTATACTATTAATTTCCGTTTTGGCCGCTGAACTCCAGGTAACGCATGCGTAGTCGGATATATGTGAGATATAACCATTATATTTGATTTTTGATATTTTAAGCTTTGATTTTTTTTGCCAATATGACTGTTCGATCGAAGTTTTCAAAGGAATAATGTTTTAATTAAGTTTGCTCATGCTGAACGAAACGTCGTTTGAAAGTTTATCTCTGATAATTTTGATATTCTGATAGAGATGCCATTGAAAATAAAATAAAAAACAAAGAAATATCATTGTTAAGATACGTCTATCGTTACATAATTAGTTAATTGACACTAAAAGACATTGTAACATTATCAGAAATGAAAGAAGTTGTACTTTATGTAATCTTAACGCTTTAGTAGATTAAATTAATATCGCGTTATACTTAAATGTCCATTTTATTTAGAAGAAAGACACAGATACGTATCGAAATACTTCGCAAATAATACCAAATATGCATAAAGTTAAATAGAAATAATAAACTAACTAACTAACTTTTTGGCAATGTTAACATCGAAAGTTTCAATGTTTTAGTTTATATAATTTCAAGTCCGTTTTGTCCACGTTAAAAAAGTATATAAGTTTTAACATATTTAGTAAAGATTAACAAATGAACATCTGCATTTTTGTATTTCTGGTCAATTTTGGGAATTTTAATTGGTATTAGCTACATGAATATCGTATTTACTCTGATGTGTTTAATACTGTTGTTATACCACGAAAACTTCTTATTATACCTAAATATTAAATATCAATATATTTAATTTACTATTATGATTTAACTTACATTTAATATATATTTTGTAAACTTATTGTATGAAAAATATTTAACTTATTAGAAAAGTGTTGTATTTTACACGTTGTAAATCATAAAAACACAACTTCTAAACATTTGCAGTAATCGCGCGTTAATGTATTGTACGCGTGCACTTATATTTATATGTTGTCTACTGATCTTTTTAATCTGTTAAAAGAGTGCTTAATAAAGCTTTCTCTCTCACAATAAACCGTATGCCTTTAAACTTAAGGCAGAACAAACATTTCAACGATAACAAATGTCCATGGCAATGAAGGTAGAATGTATTTGTACCGCATACATTTGAAAGTGAAAATCAAACTGTGTGAATGAATGCCAAACTTAATTATGCCTAATAATGTGACAATTTAATAGATATAACGTGTGTTGTCTCGCTATTTAACCTTTTCAAACGATGCGTTTGTTTTATTTCTCTTTCCGTCATTTAGAGTGCTCAATAAGGTGTATACAATAGTATAATTACTACATGCATTTATAAAACCTATGTTCGACCTTGGAACAAAGAGATAACGTTTCGAGAAAATAAGTGCACTTTTATCATAGCTTAAGTTATGGCCTCCTACTGGCCCATACTTTATGTACATTAAGTGGTACAATAAGTGCAAAACTTGATCTATTTTTTCAGTCATTTTTGCATAAATGTCAGTTCATCTTTTGTAATAGTCTTGGATTCAAAACATTACTAGAATATATCAAAACAATAATAATTATTGTGGTACACGTATTTTCCAATATTTGAAATACAATAAAGCCAATAAATAATGATACGTTTTCTTTACGAACTATCGTTGATGTGGGAAACTGTATTTTATTAAGCACACATTCCTAGTAAAATAATGAAAAGATTTTAAGCATGAATATTATACGTTAATAATGTTATGGTAAACCTAATGCAAGGTTATTTGATAATGTAAACTCACATTGATCATTGAACCATGCATCGTTCACAACAGCAAAAATTCGTTGGCACGTTATAAAGTTGCAAAGTGGAAATGATCACCTATACATCAAAACGCTAAAAGCACCCGTGACAGTCTTGTGTAAGTGTCATTATAATGAATATAAAACTTATTATTTTAAATATGTTGTATTATATGTCAAACACTGCTCATACTTGTATAGTGAATTACATAAAACAGGAATATTTCAATGTTGACCTGTATCGTTAATTCAAAAATAACAAGCCACAATACAAAATCATTTTTAAAAAAATTAACGAGAAAACGGCTAGCAAAGCACACAATTTAATTAATTTTGGCCCATGGTATGATAGACAAAAAATGAGCCAAGTGACCTTCAAATACAAAAAAGTCGCCATTTAATTAGCAATTACCGACATCATGTAGTCGTGATTGACATATGCCCCGACATGATATCTAAACCTCAGTATTGCATGTCTTCATCGTGTAAAACAACAGCTGTAAGGTCACGCGTGGTTACATATATAAATTGCTCGTTGGAAGCTTTACCGCATTTTTGTCCGTTGTTAAACCCGGTAAACGTTATGTTTATGTCTGGTTACGGTGTATGTTTCACCAACCAGTGTCTGGCAACTCCCAATTTATCCACCGTCTGAACTGTCTTAGTATGCATGACCGATTAAGTAAGACCGAAACAGTTGAATACGTTTGTTGTTGAATTAAAAAAGAGGTTCACCTTTGTAAAAAAAACTTAAAGGGCCTTTTCACAGATGTTGGCATGTATTGAAGTTTGTCAGTAAATGCTTTATATTGATAAATGTAAACATTGGATCTAAAAAGCTCCAGTTAAAAAACAAGAATAAAATTAAAGAAAGACAAAAAGTAACCCTCAACTTGGCTCGAACCACTGACCCCTGGAGTAAAAGTATATCGCGTAGACCACTCGGCCATCCGTACTCATACAGTTAGTGGTGTATTTAATACTTTATATAAGCAATCCTCGTAGTATAACAAAATATAACGACAACAGCAGAACTCTCCACATTATTTAATCGTTTCGCGTTTCAACGCTTTATAATTTTCAGGTTTTTAACCTCTAAAGATGCATATAATGTTTATTTTAGAGCATGATAAATGTTCAGTATTACTGTTTCCTCACAAATATCATAACTACAACGAAATTGTGCGAATCTGAAACCATTTTGTTTAATTTTGTCAATTTACCAAAACGTGAAAAAGGCCCCTTTAATACAACCTCAAAATATAAGAACTATTTAACTTCCAAATGCAATAATCTCACTTAAACCATTTTGTGAATTGAAATAATCGGACGCTAACTATTTTCTGATATGGCAGATCGCTTAGCCATTCTGATTGTACAATTAATTGATGTCAAACAATTTAATATTGCAAATACGTATATATTATTTACAACTAAATTGCATAATTTGTCAACGTACTTCTTTATTAACACATGTATACGGAAAATACAATGCGACAAAATAATAGCATCTTTGAAATCATTTAATATGCAGGCAATCTCATACTTTGGCAGATTCGTTTAATTCTGAAATTACTGAAAAATAATGTAGTAAGTTTTTTTTTTAATTCGTTTAAGCAATAATATGTATCGACATCTGAATAGTTGAGGCTAAATACTGTTATGTCCAATCAGCTGAAAAGACAATGCTTTCAATACATGCTGTTTTTGGAGTAAAGAGAACTATGATTGTGGTTTGCCTTTGCTCATATGTCGTGCTTAACAAGCTGTGGATAAGTAAGCTTAAATAAAGGTTAACATGTATTGTTTCGTATACAAACGTGCAAAGCAACATTTTAACGAAATTAGAAGCCAAACGCTTCTCAACTTATGGAATTAGTGGTCATCGTGTGCAACTTAAGTACAGTTTATGCCGTTTTAAACAGTCGCTATATATCCTTCACAATTCCAGTTATACTAATACTTATGCAAAACAAACGACTGTTGTTTAAGAATTATATTATTTCTTTCATTTCAAATAAACATCAGATTTCTAATAAGCAAGTAGCCAGGCATATTTTAAAAGTATAAGCGCAGTTGAGTGAAAATATGAAACTTACAAAAAAACTCATTCTATGGTATGCCTGATTATGGAATGGAACCTATACTAGAACGTGAAAAACGCTGACCAAAGTGGTGGCTATTGATTTAAGGCGGATTCAAATTTACTGATTATTCACGATAATCAGTACATTATACATTAACTGTAATTTCAAGTGCGATAGCTTCAACGGTTTTTATGTTAAAGATAATGGACTCAAACTGTCTTGTTCCTGTTGTGTTGTAGTTGTAAACGCAAATATTTTATCATTGATTTTAAGACAGAGGATCTAATAATGCTTTGCAAGTCAATCACAAGAACGATATAATGTTGCAACGGAAATGATAAAAAAGCTATGCACATTTTGTATTAAATGAAAGGTTAACATACACAACGAATGATTAAATTAATTGACTATTTGACACGATTCGGCAATGTGATCTAGTCGCAGAAATGCATCGCTTTAGAGAGCGGATAATCAATTTAAAACAGATATGCATTCAAAGACATGTAGGAACATATATATATAATGAATCGTTTCAATTTTCCGTGTAAAAATCGTCTTAATTTAATGATATATTCTAATGTAAAAGGTAAATTGAAGCTATTTTCGTAAGCGTCAAACAATTTTTTTTTTTACTTTCCTTACTTATTTTACATGTTTCCGAAACCATTTATACAAAGTTAAATACGGTAATCAAGATCTAGAGGATTGGTGTTTTTTTTACATGTATCAAACAAATTGTTTACAACCTAAACGACTCTATTACCCTAAACTTAACTATTTTGGTAACATAAAATTACAAATATATTTTGAATTGGCATGTGATCATTTTAATGCGTATGTAGGTGATCCGGTTCATTTACAAAAATAATTTTACCTTAATTGCTTTAAAAAGGAGTGGAAATGCATAAAAATTATATAATTTTAAACAACATCACATGTGTATCTATATCTGTGTTAAGACCATGTCCATGGTGTATAAAAGCTATGCGTCACGATGACCTCTAATTTAATTTTCCCTATTGAGCGCAAATGGGTTAACATTAGATTAGACAATAAAACATTTAATTGGTATATGTAACAAAAAGATAGTAATAGGCATCTTGATTTTGTCGAGATCAACAATTTCAGATCAATATACAAAAGCTGTCTCTAAAAATCTCTTTCGACTAGGATCATTATCACAGGACTTTGCCAGTGGCCTTACAAAATGGCAATCATGGAATGATTGAAGTTTGAACATCTGAAATAGATTGAGAATAGATGCATGCAAACTTACCCCAAAACCTTTTAGAATGCATGTATGAACTATTGCTTTTGTTAGTGATCTATAATTATTAACCTCAGACATATGCTTAATGTTTTAATTAAAAATAAATTTTAATTGCATGCATAGATTTATTTTGCAAGATAAGACGATGAAGATGTCGTAGAACGATAGGATTGTATAGTTTATGTATGTGCACTTGCATCAATCGTCAATCAGATTAAATCTAGTATTTCATGTTCCTCTTTAGACGGACGAGAACATTGTGGAGTTAATTTGCACTTTGTGAGAGAAACATATGCATCTATGTTAATAAACAAGTAAATCAATTACTGCATCAAGTTACTTTCTTATAAGCATCTGTTGAAAGAATTAGCTTATCAGCTGTCAGTGAGCTTGAAAATTGTTGAAAAGAACAGTAGTTATCATGTTGATGTGTTGCAGCCTTTCAACAAGGCCAGCTTAATCAATTAATAACTATGACGAATATCTTCTTTATCCACGAAATGACATACTGTACTACCGATAAGGAGATTCTATAATTCGAGCCCTTGTATGCTTATTTAAAAGGGCTTTTTGTGTGTTATGAACGGGAATACAGTTAAAAGTTTAACCACGAACGATTGCTGCATTTCTGCATTCAATCAAAGTATCATATAACTATCTAATCATGAAACGAAGTGGAGACATTCAGATCGAAAATCATTATACGTGCCTGATGGCAAACGTGCACTTGTAATAATGTCGTATGTATTTTTATAACCGTGTATTAATATACCACATTATCTTCGCTTTAATGTTTAGTTTGTTATTTCTCTTTTAATCATTAGAATTAACCAGAATACTAAAGAATGTATATTTATATACATTTGTAATAACAACTTACGCCCACAGTGGAAATAATTGCAAAATCTGGGTTAGTTCGAAAAAAAAACATTATAATGAAAGCATTTATCTCGTTACTAGTATAACAAAAGCTATGCAATTATGTTTATTTACTAATAGTTTGATCCTGATATTTTTATACTTGTTTATCAAATCTGTAGTTCAAATCACCTGCGTAATTCGCCTGACGTAACGAGCAGTTTTAATGACTGCTTTTTTGCATGTGGCACAGATGTTGTCATGCTCATGTTTTATATTGTTGTTTCGTTTCAATTAAACAATGAGGTAGATGCTCGATTTGATTAAAGAACATACGTTGCAGAGTGCGATTGAAAGGCATTTACTCAGCGCTGCGCGATAGGACTGCCGCATTCAAAGAGTATAATTATTTATTGAGTCCTAATAAAAATGGTTTAGAAACATTCGAAAATACTTCGTAATCAGCATCGTTTTCCGCGGTTTTACAAGTGACAATAATGCGGTGAAACTAACTACAAGAAGTAAGTATACGGATTATGTTTTGTATGACATGGTGATATGATTGATCGACGTTATTCAATCACGAGCACAGAAAGTCCGTTCACACTCATTTAAAGCGAGACATCACAATGGCATAATTCGTGTGTCAGACGGTGTACAAGTTTGTTTTGTTTTTCGTCTGTAGATACAAAGGATGTAAAAGACGATTTTGGATGCAATTTTTGTTAATTGACATTGTTAATGTCGGTCAATAGCGATACATCGCTAATGTTATACTTGTTATGTACAAACCGACTTAAAATAAAATTTGTATTTGTATTTGTTGTTGGCTATGTCCTCTATAAATTTGAAAACATGTTTTTTAAAACATTTTTCGGTAATACATACAGCGGTGCCAGCATTGTAAACGCGAGCCAGACTTGCCGTTACTTCTTCTAACCTCAGAATACAACTGATCACGTAGAGAACGTGTATTTTAACAAACAGTCTTATGATTTTGGTGTAAAAACTATTTTAATCAAAGATTTGACAGGAAGAAATTTATGTACAAACGGTTCTGTGTCGTGCTACCTATATAAACTTCTTGTAAACATTGAAATGTGCATTATATCGACACTGTTCATAAATATTTTGCGATGACTTAGTCACTGACAGAAGAAACTCTGATTGCAATGTTATAATTGATATACACATACTTTGAATGCTTTGAGTATCAAACTAACTTTTTCCAGTTTAGTCTTGTGATTTTAATATAAATCTAAAAGATAATTGTGTTTATAGGTTGTCATGTTATCAGGTGATACACAAGAGGGATAAAATAAAGATGTTGCAATGTACGGAGAACTAAGGGAAAATGCCTTGGTATAATTATTTTAACTCAGATAAAAATGTAAGTGTAACCATTAGCAACATGCATTCATTGACTCGAATTGTAAAATGCAATTTAGTCAAATCGAAAACTATAAGTTTGTTGATAATTCGACATGATTTTTCGTTCGCTGCTAACATTTATAGCATATCAATCGTAAGTTCTTTTTACAATCGATATTAAATGAAAAAAAAACAGTTTTATTAAATGATCTCCGTTGTTGAATGGTTCATTCTGATTCCAATCTAATACAAAAATATATGTTGGCGCTACCTGACGCTACTACAACATCTGAATATTTCAGAAACAAATAAACTGCTCGAATCGAACTTTCATTAGGAGACTTCTTTAAAACAACAGGCGTTTCAGCAAAAATGATTTAAATCTGGCACCAATTCAGCTTTCATAGCGCAAATCTATTATTAATAAAAACAAATTGTACATATGGCACAAGAACTTTCTTCATATACGTTATCCATTATAATTATCGTCAAACATATTTTGCCCAACTGTTATGATAAATGTTTCGGAAATACATAAATCAAATTCATAAATACTTGTTAAAATAACTTAAGCAAGAAAAGATGTGCATATGTTTTACAACAATTACAACGGTCTTCAACCGTGACGTTGTTGCCTGGAATTTAAACGTTATCGACATTTAATGATCGCTGTAGTATACAATGGTAAAACAGATGAAAACAAAAACAAATTTTAAGAGGCATGCTCTTTCACTTTGTGTGCCATAATTCAAGAAGAGAAAATATGTACACGCATCTATATCATAATGTTTTTTATGAACATTTTGACGTTCGTGTCTTCAAAACGGATATTGAATCGATAAACTGAACACTTTATCGCAGTTGTATCTATTGTTTTTACATATTTCTGTGCAGATTTACACGTCAATATACAACCATGAATGATTGTTATTAAACTCTTACAATAAACCATAAACAGTTTCTTGAAAAAAAAGCTGACAAAAATGATCTAATGATAAATGTTACCTGTTCCCAAAGTACGTAAAGACGTTTGCGAAAAATTTAATCTCCTAGAAAAAAAAACATTATTAAAGTAGACTGAATTGCAGTTATATTAAAACATTAATTTAACACCTTGATGTTTCGACTATACGTTGAAAATTCTGGATAATCACGTACTAAAACACATGCCCTATTGTCCCGATTAAATAAAAAACTTTTATAATCGTGTTCTTCCAAGATCATACATTTCAACATTTCATTTAAATTCTTACTCCAATCATCGTACAATCAGTGGCCTTCCACAATGACACTTAAAGTCATTTTCGAAGATTCAGTTAAATATATGTACCAAAAGATCGCGGTGGTGTAGTGGATGAGGTGTCCGCCTAGCGATCGGGAGTTCGTGGGTTTGCTCCCCACTCGGGGAGCGCTCTCGTTATCTCCTCCATAGACACCTAGTACTGGTTCTTCCCAGGAAACGGACTTGATAATGTCCCTCTGCCTATAATGCTCTAAAGGGCGCTTGGCAGTATATATAGATAGATATGTAGCATGAGAGTACAACATTACGACGACGAACACGATGAATCCGACGACCAGTTAAGTTAACGCCGACAAGTCGACGGTCTTCGCAGATTAGTCTCCAACTTAATAATATAATTGGTCACCTTAGTGTCACCTATTTGAAGCCCCTTCAAAATCCAAACCTTATGAATGCCTCTGGCCCAAACAATATATCCTATCGGATTATAACACTGAGAAAGACATTTAATTATATTGACGTCTGAAGGAGGAAAATATTCATGACGAACATGGAAGTTCACATCCAGTTTTTCGATGAAGTTCAGGTTGTAAGGAGGGTCCCCGAGGGTAATTTCCTAGAAAAGCTCCTGTTATCTCTTCTCATCAACAACTTAGAGGGATTTCAATCCAGCGTCCGGCAATTTGCAGAGACTCTTTCCTCTACAGAAGAATAAGAACGAACAGATCCTTGATGTTGACCTAGACAATTCAGCCAATTTTAAGCTATCCAATATATGGACTTTGGTCCAAATAAATTGCGGTTTCCTGCTAGTAACAAGATTCAAATCCCGCCGCAAGCAATCTACAAATTCAAAGGCTTCCCGTAACAAAAAACACCAACTGAAGTCAGGTCAATAAACATATTTATTTGTTCGTCTTATTTATTTAAATTTGAGATAAACTCGATTTTGAATTGAATTCGGTTTTCTTGCTTTCCACATCTTCTTACGTTTTATTTATGTACAGCTCCAATATGTCAAGAAAATATCTGAACATTTGGCAGCGATTTTTCCTAGTAATGAAACCTCCCAACAAATAAAGAAACATGTAATTCGTGGTGTTACATATGGGTTTGGTACCATTGCAAAAAACTGTATTTAACTGTATTTTGTGAATACAAAGTACATGACAATTTCTTTATTTATTCCCAAACCATTTATACCAAAACCATGTACATTTCACAGCTAATGATAGACTCAACATTATAAACTATCATTGATAACGCAACATATGTCATTATAGGTATATATTATAAACTACAACTTAGGAGGAAGTAGATGCGAGCTATGAGAAAACTAAATACACATCTTTATTAAAATGGACCTTTTCACGTGTTCGTAAATTGACAAAATAAACAAAAATTGTTTCCGATTCGCAAATTTTCGTTGTAGTTATTTGTGAGGAAAAGGTAATACAGAACATTTACCATGGTCTTAAATATCAATTATAGGCATCTTTCGACGATTTAAAAACCTGAAAATTAAAAAGCGTTGCAACGCGAAACGATTCCATGATCTAGAGAAATCTGTTGTTGTCGTTATATTTTGTGACACTACGAGGATTGCTTATATAAAGTATAAAATACAACACTCACTGTATGAGCATGGATAGCCGAGTGGTCTAAGCGTTGCACTTTTACTCAAGGGGTCAGTGGTTCGAGCCCAGTTGAGGGTTGCTTTTTTTCTTTATTCAATTTTATTCTTGTTTTTTTTACTGGAGCTCTTTAGATCCAATGTTTACACATATTAATAAAAAGTATTTAATGACAAACTTCAATACATGCCAAAATCTGTGAAAAGGTCCCTTTAATATTTCCAACGACTTATATAATGTGTTTACATTACTTCATAACGCAAAAATGATTGACCTTGTATTTACACATTGGACTTAGAGCCCCAGAACCATTTTTTGCAATTGATAAACATTTCTTAAAGCTAGACAAATTATATGTATTGAATCTATATTGATTTCGTGTAACTGTATTTACAAATTCCTAGGCCTGTGAAGAATATATCGACTGCCAACCGTATGCATTTAGATATGTTTGAACTTCAATCATTGGCAAGTATGCACTTTCCTAGCTTCATTCCAGTAGCTTCAATCAACAAAAAAGCTAAATGCCTATCCCGCATGAAGAAGCGAGCGTCCAAACGTACCGACCTTGAACAATCTCAACTCCGCCGGTACAAGCAAAGGCAGAAGGAGACACACAAAGATGAAAACTGACTGCAGCAAAAACGCCAATTGCATACATTTAACCCGAAGAAATGTTTCCATTCATCGACAGCATACGCTGTTACAACTCGGGCGTACCTCTCCTTAAGAAGGCTAGATTTGGATACCGTGGTCCCTTCATAAAGTTCAAGATTTTAAATGATCATTTAAGCTGTGAGCTCACAAACGAAGATACGCCAATTACCTCAGCCTTGAACAAGTTTCGAGTCGACCTGGAACCACCTAAAGCTCAAGGTCTATACCAATTACCTACACGCCTGTTAAAAGAAAACTTCAGTGAACTTGCTCCAGACATAACTTTGTTGTGTGAGACCTCACTGACACAATGTAAAATTTATGTGGATAGTGGGGACGAAGTCGATGACATTCTGCTCACTTGCAGGCATTCAACAAGTCCCCCCACCCACATACACACATCCCAAGCTACACCAACTCTGCTCAAGAAAATACACGTTTTAAGAGTGTTATAATTGATTGATTAATGAAGAGGACATTATCGAAACGATTTGCAACAAATCAGTGCCGAAATATCAGCTAAAATGAATGGAAAAACTTTAATCGCGTCGATCCAAACACCGGCTTCGTATGTTCAAAATTTGAAAGATCTTTAGTACAATCAACCAAAAACATTTGTTTTTGTATAACTCTCTGAACAGACTAGGAAGCCACCAGGGCCGTGCGCAGGAATTTTTGACTGGAGGGCCAACTGGGGATGGTGCAGGAGAGGAGGGTGTTTACCTGTTTACCATCCTATTCTTTTAAATTTTGCATTTTTCAAGGTAAATTTTAATGCTCAACAAACTTTTTTTGTAATAAAAAATTTATGGAATATAAAAAAGTAAATCAGAACCTTTCTGAAATGTACACCAATGTTTAAAGCTTAAGTGTCCAGAAATGAATAATGTTTGATGAAGAAGTAAAGCACACTTTTACAATCAAAAACCTTTATTAAGAAATGAATCATAAAGTATGACTTAAAATTTTCTCTCTTATTACCGTTTTCCTGAGGGTTTTTTCGTCGCACTATTTAAAAAAACACTTTATGATATTGACCTGATATTTGGTGTGTGAGTCTTCTTACATGACTTATGGATGAAGTATAACTTTCGTTTCGGTCCATTGATTTTTGGCAAAGTTGTGGGCCTTAGACTTAGACAAATAAATTGCCATGTCAAATTAATGACAATTACCCTATCATCCTAAAATAGCGCTAATCCCTTGTTTATCAGGGGCAATAAGACACATCTTCATTTTTGTATTGAGGGAAAGTGTAATGTGGGTCCTTTCATGAGAGAAAAATTGCAGTAGGCCCATTATTTAAAAAAAATCCAAACTTGACAGCCGGCCGGGGGGCCGGGACTTCACCCACCCAACCAACAAACAATGTGACTATCAAACCTATTTGTTGTGTATAACAAAGGTATAATATATGCTTCTATTTTCAAAAAATATTTTTTTGAAACAAAATCGGTATTAATTTGCGTCACGACAAATAGAGCACAATATGTATTGAAACATTAGTCATAAAATCACCTATACTATGCGGTAGGGTCTTTAGCGTCCAAAACTAAGGGAGACAACTATTGCACAGAGAAACAATAATGGCTAGCGGAACTGACAATCCACATTTCGATTGGCTTTACCCCGGTATTCTAACTAAGCAGCAACTAATCGATGTCCTAAATCAGGTTTGCATACAAAGCCGAAACACATCAAGTTTTGTTCGGCATTTCTATCAAAAGATCGCTTTCATATCTTAATGTCATGTATTTTCGCGGTCAATTTATATGTGATTCGTGGGTACGACCAGCGCCTTCACACTACTTTGGGGGAAGAGGTCCGCAGCCCTTAGCAGGGGGAATTTCGGCGGCGTTTCCCTTTTTGGGGGATTTTTTTACTTACTCTCTCATTATTACATTTGTACATGTTTGCACTATATTCATTGCATTTTTCATAATTTAGTATGTTTGCAAAGATTAAATTGAAATAGAATTGAGATATAATAATCATGAGACACATCTTTCTATTAAAAAAAAAACAAAAAAAACACATTTTTTATCAAGGGGGGATTTTTCCCCGAAAAAGGGGAAAAAAGTATATTTTTCAGGTTGGGGACTGTCGCCGAATTTCGGGGGCAGATTTAATAGATTGAGGGCCCTGTACTACTAAACTGCGTATATGACTCATATCCGCAGATATGACAGAAAAGTGCGGATATGAATAGAAAACAGCTTTTTAAATGTATTTTGCTTTATTTTTGTTACAGTAAACTCCACGCGTTTTCCCCAATTTCCCTCCATACTCCGCGGGGATTGACCTGGAGGGAGATTAAGAAAATCCCGCGAGACACAGCGTTTGCATGATTTTGGACTCGGCGGTTAACGATCGGCAAAACTGATAAGCCGACGCGGCAGTCCTTGGCGTTGGCAACGCGGGGGAAACTCCGCATTTTACGCGATAATGATCAATTTAATTTTGTTTGACTGCCTGATTTTCAACTAAAATTACATTTATTACAAGTACATACATGTACATGTAGTATAATAATTACAATTTAAAAAAACAACAAAGATAGATTGATCCCCACGTGGTTGTAGAAGTAGTTGTTGTTGTATAGAAAACTCGTTGATTTACGACAAACAAAACGTCGTCTTTTAAATAATACTTCCCAATTAATATAAACACAGTTTGAAACATTGTTTTTATTTTGATAATTTAATCCAAAGTTTTCATGTAAGCAGGTGATTTTCTATACTGAACATGTAAACAAATGACCAAGGACCCTAAAAATCTCGCAAATCTGTGTGAATGGACAGTTTGACGTAATCAAAGAAAAGCCGCTTCCTGTCTAAAGGCATAACTTACTCAAGTAAACACGTTCAACAAATGCATAAGGCATGGTTTTAATCGTCGGAACAAAGTAAATTCTCTGCTTGCTAATGCATTTATTTTCTCTTTGAAGTTAGGTTATTCCATTGATTGCTAAAAGAAGGTGGTAACTATTGAGTTGATAGTTGCATTTAATATTCACAGTTGTATTTTTGTTGCGTCGACATTCAAAACAATGTTTACCAGTAATTATGGACCAAATCGGCATTGTGACATTCACACATGTTAATCCCTTTTGTCAAAACACCGCAGACAGCAGTCTACACAATTGGTCAGTAGACAAGCTTTGCGTGTTTTCATAACGTCAAACACTTAAAATCCAGTTCCGCCCAGATGTCTTCTTTAATCAGTTTACAGTACAATTACTGTTAAAATAATTACTCTACTAAATACCGTAACGATAAAGATTCGGCGTGTTCGATTTGAAATTATTTTGGAGGAAATATCAACTTATTCGCAATATAATTTTGTTAAAAAATACCAAAGAAACTTTTAACCGAAATCAACAAAATTCAATGTTCTCTGCGCTACAAAGTTTGTATAAAAAAATATCAATACACGCATGCTTTGCAGGAGTATACCTTGACCTTGTACATTGCAGCATAATTTTTCGCGCGCTTTTGTCGGGAAATATACATGATGACTGTATATTGGAAGCATTTGTAAATCGTGATAACATTAAATATCGTAGTGTGTTTCGGATTACTTATTATGATTCTCATTTGGAAATTTTACGGAACATTTATTCTTGTCTTATATGTGTTATGATTTAAATATTAATTTGTCAAATGTCTTATATTCATTCATATTGTAGACGTACCTGTGAATTAAAAACATAATTTTTATACGTATTAATTTTCTATATACAATTATCTTTTTTATACATGTACTACAGTATTTAAACAGTTTATTATAACAATGTTTTTATTTTTTGGCATGCCCAGTAGCACACTGCTAACGCGGCGTTGCGCGGCGGTCACTGATAAGAACAGAAATTGTCTGCATTACCGACTAGGCTAAAGTAATACACGCCGCGGAAATTAGCGACCGCGGCGTAACGCCGAGCGTTTTATCGAGTTCACCTCGCTCTCTCAACGCTGCGTGAACACTCGCTAGCAGAAAAAAACCCGCGGAGGGAGCGCGTTTTTTGGGGAAAACGCGTGGAGTGTACTGTATATGAAAATCGTTCTGTGACAAAAATACACATCGCTCATGTGTAATGTTACGATCGAATGAAATTAAAAGCGTTTTTCATTGGCATTTTAAATTCAGTCACTCTAAATTCATGTCCGCGAATATGAAAGACCAGTCAGAACACCGCTTTTATAAAATTGCTCTATTTTGTGGCAGCCTTAACACTGATTTATCATATATTGTGAATTTTCAATTGAACAGTGGTTTGTTCATAAAAAAACTGCAAAAAAAAACGCATAAATATTGTCTATATTCGTTCATATTCGCACTTTTAGTTCATATCCGCGGATATGAGTCATATACTCAGGGAATAATCTAGAATTTACTATCTATGGGTCCCTGAACTCGCAGATTTTAGACCAATGAGTCCCAGGCCAAAATTAATGAGTCCACCTTGAAAAAGAATGGGTCCCAAATTTTGCAAGATACCAAGTAGTGAAGAAAATATGTCTAAATCACACTAGCTCAATAACTAAACTTGCATTAAACTTTTAATTATCTCAAAAACTTGTTGAAACCAAAAAAACAAATTCAGAGTTATCACTATCTTGTTTGCCTTCACATAGCAGGCTTTTTCCGCCCTATGCCACGGGTCCGAAATTCGGCCCCATTCCCAATGCAAATCTGGTTGTTTTTTTCCCAATTGAAAAAAAAAATTCCCAATTCCCCAACAAAAAATTTTTTTTTTTTTTTTTTCCTTTAAATATATAAGTTAACCTAATCCGGTGTAGAAAATAGAAAAAAGTATTGCATAATTAAATTATCTGTTGCCTTGAATTTGTTTTAAAAACTGTAAAATATGTTAATGATTATTTAAGACTTTCCTTATTTTCCTCAAAATCCGGCGCTTCGCGCGATTTTTTACAACTCAAAAAAGGCCAGGCCTTTTCCCCAAATTCAGATTAAAAAACCTGCACTTATCACACATGTTCATTATATTTTGTAAAATTTTAATAATAAGTTATCAAAATAGTCGTTATTTACCAGTTAACGGCTTCTTAGAAATATAAGAAACACTATTTACATGCGAAAATTTTTCCCAATTGAGCCAATTTGCGATTATTTTTTTTCCCAAAATTGGGGTTTTCACGACGCGAAATTCCCAAAATTCCAGTGTGGCGTTTTCCCATAATGGAGCGGAAAAAACTTGCATAGTCTTTAACATTATCTGTTACATGAATGTAACCTGTTACAACATTTCAACTTGATTCAAATTGATGATAATATTATTGTTAACATCCGAATTGCGAGCTTGATAATATTATTGTTTACGTCTGAATTGCGAGCCGTTTACCTACCGTTATTAAAGTTTAGATTTGTTTGTTTTGGATTTAGCTTCAGCACCTTATTTCGGAGGCATTTTTTCTGTATTATTTATGACTAAGTTACACAAAGTTAAAGCAGGTTTTCATCCGGGGACTCAAGAAAATATCATAACACATTCTATTTAAAAGGTCGTTTCTAATTGGTTCGTATTATACAGCAGCAGCTCACATAGAGCCAATCAAAAGACTTGTTGGAGTCTTCAAGCCTCATTCGGTTAAACTCAGCGTTCATTGCTACACTCTTGACTCGTACACAAGATGGTTCGTACTTATCGCGCATGCGTTAACGGATACAGTTCAGAAATGCGTCCGAGTGGAAGCACATATTTTTTCAAACGATGCGTCTTTTTCGATATTTGTGCGTCCAAGACGCGGGACGCACATGTAGATTATTACCTGTATACTCATTTTAGACGGACTGGTGATTCGTTATTACTGATCAACCTTAAAAATAAAATTGTATGTTGGGCCATCCTTAAAAAATTGTTTGTTTGGCATAACCCGACCCAGGTAAATTTGGGTGGGTAGGTAGGTAGGGATTTTATTTATTTTTTGTATTTTTTTATCTGACATTGAACTCCGACATATTCCAAACTGAAAGGTAATTATCGAATAAAGCTTCAAGTCTTCTGCCTCATGAAAGGAAATTGGTAAAGATTTTTCTGCACCGTCCGTTTCACCGCACGTGTATTCGTAAGTCTATTTTTTGTATAAAGAACATCGAAAAAAAAATATAATCAACGAAAAATACTTTATCCGAAAATGAGAGTCCGAAAAATTGTACACATTTTGCACATGAAATAAAATGTGCATATCGTTTGACTACAGAAAATGAAGTAACCTAGCAAATACGTAATTTATATTCTATTTGGTTGACATTTTACTTTACAATAGAATAGTTTGTAAGTAAAAAACAACAAAGTAATTTTAACATTTTAATTAATTTCAATCAAGAACAGAAAGGTGTAACATCTTTGACATGTAACTAATTATTTAATTATCATCGTTTAATTCAGATCAATTGACGGTAGAAAGTTGTAAAGTGATCAGCTTAATAATAATTTATTGAGTGTTACGCTTCTTTTCATTTGCTTATTTTTTATACGACTTTTGCCATCAGCCGTTATATTGCAGGCAGACGACAATATCAACTGTGTATTCCATTATCTGCGCATGAATGACCCAAAATTACCCGATAGCGAATTCAATGTTGATTGGCCAGCTACCATATGCGCTTCAAAACGTTCATGGAAACAAAGAGAAAAATAATTTACAAAAAACAATCCAGATTAAAATGGCGGATGTTTTCAATGAAATTTAACGAGATTTTAGCATATTTGCAAATTATATTTTTCTTGAGCCAAATTCACTATATTTTCGCAAATGGCGAACGACAGCGCAAGCCCTGTAATACTAGTAGTGAGCATTTATTCAAATAATAACACGTTCGCAATGCTCGCGCTGTCATTCGCCATTTGGGCCATTTGTGAAAATATTGAGCATTAGGCTCAAGAAAAATCAAAATTGCGAAAATCTAGTGAAATTTGGTTAAAAACATCCGCCATTTTAATCCGGACTGGTTTTCTACATTTGTCTCTTTGTTTCAATGAAAGTGTTCGCAATTCGAACAGTTAACAAAACCCAGTCTGTACCCGATTAGACATCGCTTGACCTTATTGGTATTGAAGTGCACATGGTAACTGGCCAATCAACATTGAGCTCGTTTACACATGACATGACGTTGTCGAATGAACATGAGAACGGGTGGAGCTATCGGATAATATTGGGTCATTCATGCGCAGATGTTGTATAATTTGAATACACATTTAATATCACAGTCTGCCTTCAAAATAGCGGCCGGTCGTATAAAGAGATAAACAAATGAAACAAAAACGTGACAATACCCGTCAATAAATATTTCTAAGCTGACCACTTTTTATCGAATATTTACCTATCTGGATTAAAGAGTGATAATTAAAGAATTAGTTATATGGTGATAATATTACACATCTCTGCCGATTGCCGAATTCAATTGAACGGTGATGATTAACTTATTTGTTTTTTTACTCCCAAACTATCCTGAACGACAGCAGCGTATTTCAATTAAAGGGATACGAGAAAAACAGGAGCATTTTAATTTTTGTATTTAATCGCATATGTCAAATAAATATGCGATTCAAATAAATAGCGGTACGCGTTTTGTTCATTGCTATTCTTGATATCATTGAAAGAGCATTCAATTAAATGACGCAAATAACCGGAAAGGATAAAAAGAGGAAAGGAAAAATGTAGCGGAAAGAATTTTTGGCGAGCAAAAAATTTTTGTTTGGGAAAGTGACAAAAATAAATTCAGTCAGGCCTATTTTAGTGGGTCGGTTGGGTTAGGCCAAACAAAAGAATTTTTAAGGATGGCCTTGCATAGACTTGTCACTTCATTTTTCATTTGATTACTATACCCCAGTACTATAACTGACTATAAAGTACAGAGTTTGTGAAAATGTGAATGGCAGCAGAGTCAAACTGGTTACTAGTTTAACCAAAAGTGTGAGCATATGGTAAAACACACAATGGAATAATTGACATTGACAACATGGACAAGTCACCCTTTATGCTGTTTTAAATATTCATACATTATGTGTTGTAAGCACCGATTAAATATCATTATTTTTATAGCAATAAGAAATGCAGCAGTGCCAGATATGTAATTATTTATCGTCCATATACTATATTTGCAAGCAAATCCCATGTTTAAAAAAGCTAAGCAATCACAGTCCTTCCACCTGTACAATCAAAAAGGAAATAAAAGTTGTTAAAGCTTTATAGAATTTATTTTTCAACCACCAAACTTACGCTCGATTGGTCATTGTCGGCCTGGGTACTACTTACATGTACCCTGGGTACTCTTAAGTACACTTATATGTATTCGGGTACGGTAAATATACTCAAGCATACCTGGGAATTTTAACTCTAAATAGGTTGTTGTTGGCTATTTTTTTTAATAAATTATGTTCACATTTATGTCAATTTTCTGTAAAATGGCCTCTATATTTTCGAAACTCATCCCTAAAAAGCATGTTGATGCAGTTTTTTTTTTAAAGAGAACTTTGTTTAAGATAAAAAATATTGTTTAACGGTAATTGGTAGCGCGTTTTACAACATCAGATTTTGGGTGGGAATATAACTCGCGTACAGTCTAATATCAACCGGGTAGGTTTAACAGTGTATGACACTAACAGAAGTCCGGTATAGTTCGAGACTCGTGGAAATGAGAATCAGACTCCTTGTTTTGGGTCAAGGTAGCCCGTTAGACTCCTTCAAAATCATCTTTGAAATATAAAAAATCCCTTTGTTTACTTATTCGTTTTGCAAAATCAGAATGTCTGCACAAAGAAAATTTTATTCGCATTTGTTTATTGTCAAATTTAAATTGTAATAATTTAATATTCACCCTCTACATACTGCAGAAGGAAGATTTTAATACCAAGTCATGACCTCACACTTCAACCACTGCTTGAGAGCTGTAAGAGTTCTTCTTAACAAGGAAGATTATAGACAGCTGGTCTATAATTGATAGTGAGAAGTGTTCAATCAAAACTAAGTGCGGGAAGCATATACATGTAGAAAACAAGAACAATACCATCATTTTGGACTATGTACTTGAATAAGTATTTTTCTTTTTTCCTATGAAAACCCTTGTCTGGTCAACAAGTTTGTTGTCAGAAGATGCATTGTGTATTCTTATTATTGTATTATATGATGAAAATACTTTGTCAATTTTATAGTGTATGTAAGCAAAAAAAAGTAATTCCATTTAAAAGTTTTAATCAAACCACTTGGAACGCAAAGGACCCCAGTCAATTAACAAAATCATTGAATAAAAACCCTGTTCACAGTGCTCTGTCATAGCTTACACATATGGCGCACCAAAGGGGTCAAAACTTTAACTGCTGCAGCAGAAAAAAATGCTCGACCAGCAAAATTCCTGCCCGAGCAGCATTTTTTTCTGCTGCAGCAGAACAATCTTGCTTGACCAGTATTTATTTTAAGAATAAGCCATTGAACCTGTCAGCAAATCAAATTTGAGCTTACAAACGGACGACATAAGCTTCCTCTACGGGAACGAAATAGACCTGACAATAACTTAAAAAACTGCAACAAACTCATACCGGTAATCTGTGTTTTAATCAATTATTATTAAATTCTCACCCTTTTTTCGTTGTTGTTCATAAAATAATAATTAAGCTTTAAAATCTATAAGTTATGTAGGAACATGCAAATTTGGTTGATAAATTGCCCCAATGTTACATGATTTATGCCTTTGTGTAATCTGGATTCTGATTGGCTGGTGCCATAATCTAAAAATAAATGCTGCTTGAGCAGGATTTTTCTGCTGCAGCAGATGTTAAAGTTTTGACCCCTTTGGTGCGCCATATACACACATGTACCTAGCAAGAGTCCATATTACATGTAGATCAAATGAGCACAACTTGCTACATGTGTAACGGTGAGCTTTTGTGATTACATTTTCCAATTGTTAATCATCGTTCCTGCATTGTCCGTTGTCAAAATGTACATTGTTAACACTTAAGAGAATATATTAATTTATTTCCAATATTCACGAAACATTGTAAGAAATCTGTCAAAATGACAATTGGGTAAATTACAAACCTGCCTTCAAAAACTAGGTCAATATGTCAAATTAAATAAAAAGTTTCTTAACTTTCCAGAAGTTACATGCTTACCCAATGCTCACAAAACTTAATCAGAGCCCATTTTCTAATGGTATCTCTGCTGATTTAAAAACTGTTCAGGTCTACTGAAAAAATCATCACACTACCCGTAATTGTTTACACAATGCTCGTTTTACGGTCCCAATGCAGTTAAGATGGGAATAACTGTGAATCAGTTGTGCGTTAATAACCCCATGTCACTAGCAATCTATAATTTCAGGGGCTTTGTTGCAGTGTGTTTGCTTTGTTATATTATGTCAAATATTATGGGGAAAAGCAATGGGCTGTTACGACCAATCCCGAGTATAAACAAGCAATCCTATATATAAATGCGTTATAGAAAAATATATGTTTTAAACTTACAATAATTAAATATAAATGGCATTTGTTAAATAATTTTGCAATCTAAAATAACAAATGACAACAACTATTTAACAGCAATCACTTTGAACTTCGATCTGAACCAAACATGAAAGAGGATTTATCAATTTTTTGGTTAACATTTGTTATAGCCCCCCAAAATACGGTACATAAAAAGTGTCATAATTTTTTGACTACATGAAGTATGATCGGACTCCTATAGTTCAAAAGAAGGGAGTCCAAAGAACTCCTTTCACAGAATAGTTAGTGTTGAACACTGTTTAAGTATATTTACCGTACCCAGGGTACATGAAAGTATACTTAAGAGTATCCGGGTACATATACACATGTTACTAGTTTCCAAGCAGACAATGACCATTCGAGCTAAACTTACCTTTGTCTTCATCAATAAGTTATTGATTTTTTAACAAGAAGTTGTTTTCTTTTCACTTATCAGAGGTACATCAAGGAACAGTCCTTAGAATCTATGTCCAAGGATGAGTTAGTAGACTTGTACACCAAATACATCATCCCTTTGCCTCAAAGGAAGTACCGGCAAAACAGAAGAGGCCAGGAAATGACAAAGAAACAGATCTTAGCAGCGAAGAAAAGAAGAATTTCAGCCCCAGGAGAGCATGATGAACCACCAGAAAAGAAGTATGTCTGATTTCAGAAATAAGTAAATAACCTTTAAATAATAATAATGTAAAACCCAGATGTCCATGATCCAATGGCTGTGCTCTAAAATGATAAAGAGTTGTATATTGGCTGCTAAACAACAATAATGTGAAAACTATATTTGATTCTAACATGATTTAAGTTAATGTAAATGTTTATATGGGCAGCTGGAATAAAAAAAAATTAACCCTTGCTTCACTCTGGTTCCTGTCATGTATTGTTAATAAATATTTTTAAATTACTGACTTTTGTAAAATCCTGATGTTAAAAACACTTGTAGCAGACAAACATGTAATTAAAGTAGGAATGCAAGAGGTTACAAAAAACATTGACTGGTTAACCGAAACACCTTTAGTAGTAAAAATGTTAAGTATAGGTTAAACATGGTGTACCGATCGGACATGTACTATATATAAACAAAAGTAAATTGAGATATCTTGCGTTGATAACATATCAGATTCTTAATAATGTATTATAACATTTATTTCAGTAATTTTGTAAATGCAGCTTTGTTTTGTATTTATTTTTCCTGCGTACACGCATATAAGTTAAAAATAATAACTACACAAGGCAAGTTTTATATAAGAAAGCAATTTATTAAACTCATTTAATTAATAAATATCAATAAACAAAGTTATATAAAAAAAATTGTGATGGAAATGTTGGTGACGTAAATAACTAATAATAACATTAAATTATGATAAAACAAATACAACATTAACTCGACAAGTTTTTAACTACAAATGCAGTTATCTTGATAATTGTTACTTATAAACACTTTATTTTCGCAAACAATCAGTGTTGGATATTGGTTAACAAATCATCAAAATAAGTTGTCCCATGTCTCAACTGATTTTTATTGCGAGTTATTGTGAGTTAGGTAAAAAAACGTCCTTGCTAATAGCCCCCACTCCCCGCAGTTCACTACAAAACAAAAGCGCCAATTATCAAAACATACCCCCTGTTTGTAACCACGAAGGTTGTGATTTATTGCTTCATTACTTTAGTTTTTTGACACTTTATTTATTACCAATCGATGGTGCGGCATGTTGTTTTAACTGGTTACTAGCGCAAGTTTGCAGTATGTCGCACGTAAAATCGCACTAACTATTCCATGAAAAAAAAAATCGGGTTAACCTTTTCTAGAAAATGTAACCGGTTAACTGGTCTTTTCAGTAGGTTAACCTCTTGCATCCTTAAATTTAAGTACGAAATAACTTTTCCAGGGCGTCAGGAGTAGGTCTTGTCAATTCCTACGGTCTTCCGAATTCTGGTGGGGACAGACTTAAGCCCCCACCATCCAGTTGTATAAACACTGAGAAAAAGACTATCAAGCTAAGCTGTGGTGCTGGTTCAACGTCTAAGTCTGTGCCAGATGTGGCTAAATCTCTTAATGTGCTTAAAATCAACAAAGGATCTGGTAGTTCTACAGCTTCAGCTTCATCAAATGCTACGGCTTCATCAAAGGCTACTAAGCGTGTATCACCTGAACATTCTGATGTAACAAAGATTAGTACTGTAGCATCTATTCACAATGGCCTGACTGAAGATAATAGCAAAATGGATACTTCGGAACATATTGTTGAGGTAAGATGCAGCTCTCAAATTTGTGTTCAAGTTTCCATTTGTTATTATTTAATTTATTTGGCACAATGATCAGAATGATCGTCAAGTTTTTCAATGAAATATACATATCTGTATCATTATTGTATACATTTAACAGAATTTAAAAACTATTCAGGATCATAATATAATCACATCAATATGATTTATATGTGATAATGATATAAGGATAATAATAATTTTTCAAACAGTTTGTTGTCAAATATCCCCAAATCAAGAATATAGATTTGAGGCAATTATATCAACAGTAAGAAGCAAAAGTGATATGATTTAATGCAGATGGTGAAGTTTGTACCTTGAATCTTACATACATTTATGATATTGTATTTATCTCAAAACAGAAAGCAGTCATTGTTTCACTGTGTAATTGTGATTGAAATGTTTAAATGTATATGCTGGATTCTAAATGCTTCAGACATACTGACTTGATTGTTAACATAATATCTTCTAGTGATTACAGTACTCATAACATTTTAGTAATTCAATTATTTACCAACACTAGTACACTACTTTGATGTTAGAGCTGCTATATCACACCTGTTCAAAAAAAATGTGGAAAAAATTTATTTCAATAGCTCAGTGTAAAATGATAATAACAAGAGTTCCGCTGTCGGAGACATATGCCCCCCAAACAGGGCTTTGAACTAGTGACCCCAATTTCAATAGGGGTCATCTACTTTCCAAGGCCAATTGGCATGTGAAGTATCAAGCCATTCGGTCAATTCTTTGATGAATTATTGATCGGAAACAATTTTCACACTTATTGTGACAGTGACCTTGACCTTTGACCTAGTGACCCAAATTTTGATAGGGGTCATCTACTTCCAAGGCCAATGTGCATGGGAAGTATCAAGCCAATCGGTCGATTCATTGACGAGTTATTGATTAGAAACACTTTTCCCACTTATTGTGCAAGTGATTATGACCTAGTGACCCCAATTTCAATAGGGGTCATCTGCTGTCTAAGGCCAACTCACATGAGAAGTATCAAGCCAATCGGTGAATCAGTTGACGAGTAATTGATCAGAAACGATTTGACACTTAGTCTATAACAGTGACCTTGACCTTTGACCTAGTGACCCCCATTTCAATAGGGGTCATCTACTGTCCAAGGCCAATGCACATGGGAACTATCAAGCCAATCGGTGAATCAGTTTACGAGTTATTGATCAGAAACTTTTTTACTCTTAATGTGTAACAGTGACCTTGACCTTTGACCTATTGACCCCAATTTCAATAGGGGTAATCTACTGTACTATTGTAAATTTGAAATGATCAGAAATATGTAAGTAAAATTGATTAGTTAGTTTCTCCCATCATCGCCATGAGGTATTTTCACACCAGCCAAAGCGTTGTCATTTGTTGAAAAGCTTTATGAAGTTTTTGAAAATCGACATGAATGTAATTGGGAAAGGACTAAAGCAGGGGGTTTAGAACTTTTCATAATATGTCAACAATTATATTATATTTCTGGCAGTTCTTTTTACTAGTAAACTATATCTTGTTTTCATGAATTTGAAACAATCTTTTTCATTTTTATGCTCCCCCAATATTTTTTGGGGGAGCATCTAGTCACCGCTTCGTCTGTCCGTGCATGTGTCCGTCCGTCCGTGCACAATTTTTGTCCGGGCTATTTCTCAGCAATTAATGACCGGAATTCAATTAAACTATATGGGAAGCTTCACTACCAAGAGGAGATGTGCATATTCTCAGCCGGTTCTGGTCAGATGATTTTTCACAGAGTTATGGCCCTTTGAAATTTTCCATTAACTGTACATATAGTGCAATTCTTGTCCAGGCTATTTCTAAGCTACTAATGACCGGAATTCAATGAAACTTTATGGGAAGCTTCACTACCAAGAGGACATGTGCATATTATCAGCGGATTCTAGTCAGATGATTTTTTCACAGAGTTATGACCCTTTGAAATTTTCCATTAACTGGACATATAGTGCAATTCTTGTCCGGGCTATTTCTCAGCAACTAATGCCTTTGAAATTTTCCATTAACTGGACATATAGTGCAATTCTTGTCCGGGCTATTTCTCAGCAACTAATGACCAAGAGATGTGCATATTATCAGCCGGTTCTGGTCAGATGATTTTTCACATACTTATGGCCCTTTGAAATTTTCCATTGTACATATAGTGCAAGTCTTGTCCGAGCTATTTCTCAGCATTTTATTACGGGAATTCAATGAAACTTTATGGGAAGCTTCACTACCAACAGGAGATGTGCATATTATCAGCAGGTTCTGGTCGGATGATTTTTCACAGAGTTATGACCCTTTGAAAATTTCCATTAATTACATACATATAGTGCATTTCTTGTCCGGGCTATTTCTCAGCAACTAATGACCGGAATTCAATGAAACTTTATGGGAAGCTTTACTACCATAAGGAGATGTGCATATTATCAGCCAGTTTTGGTCGGATGATTTTTCACAGAGTTATGGCCCTTTGAAATTTTCCATTAACTGTACATATAGTGCAATTCTTTTCCGGGCTATTTCTCAGCAACTAATGACTGGAATTCAATGAAACTTTATGGAAAGCTTCACTACCAAGAGGAGATGTGCAAACATTGTATTATCAGCCGGTTTTCGTCGGATGATTTTTCACAGAGTTATAGCCCTTTGAAATTTTCAATTGTACATGTACATATACATGTAGTGCAATTCTTGTCTGAGCTATTTCTCAGCAACTTATTACGGAAATTCAATGAAACTTTATGGGAAGCTTCACTACCAACAGATGTGCATAATATCAGCCGGTTATGGTTGGATGATTTTTCACAGAGTTATGGCCCTTTGAAATTTTCTATAAACTGTACATATAGTGCATTCTTGTCCAGGCTATTTCTCCACAGCTACTGACTGGAATACAATTATGCTTTATGGGAAGCTTAACTACCTTGAGGAAATGGGCATGTTATTAGTGGGTTCTGGTTAGATGATTTATTTAGAGAATTATGGCCCTTTTAAATTTTTAAGTTGCTAAACCATCCATCGTATTATTTTGTCCAAAGTTATGCCCCTCAAGATGTTTCCTTTTATCTGAATATATAGTGCAATATTGTGACAATAAAAACTTTGGGGAGCATCACCCATCTCCGACGGTTCCTTGTTAATATTTTTCCAATCTTTGATCTAGCAGCTATTAAGTGTCCAGACAGTTACATAATTGACAATATTCTTAAGAATGTAAATAAGACACTCTGTGATCAGTCTCTTAATAGACTAAAAATTGCCTGGAAGCTTTATTAAGAGCCTTTCATGCCATAGATCATTGGAAGAGTAATTCCAGCATTTAAAAAGAAATGGCCTTTAGCTTGAATTATGTTTGAAACATTTAACAGGTTTCTTTTTGTTTCTTTAATATGGAAGATATCCTCTGATTTTTAATATTGGTAAAAACCTTTCAATTTTACTTCTTTCAGGAAGAAACACCACAGAAAAAGATCAAAAAGATTTCCTGGCCTTGAGATGAGGAAATGCAATACTTTCAAGATTAAAAAGGAGTGTACTTGTCATTAAAAACGAGTTCTTGGGGATTTATGTCCAGAAATTCTCCCTTTCATTGACTGTTGAAGACTTTTAAATGAGCTTAACATTTTTGTGTAATCAATTATGACTGAAATGAAGTCTCGATCTTTTGGAAGTAAAACCAAAGCTGTAAGTCGTGGAATTACAAAAGGACGTAGTGATACTTTATGTTGGTTGGAAGGACAAATACGAGGTCTTAGTCACTGTCAATACAGTACCCTGGTCTTGAAACACATAAACTGTTGGTAACTTATCAATTCATGTGTTAATAAAGCATCTTAATTGTGTATTTTTTAAAGCATCTTAATACATGTAGTGTATTTTTTACAAGAAACATGGCAATCTATGAAACCAGGTTTTCAACTTTCAAGATAATAAGTAAAATATTTAAATAATCCAAAAGTTGGTCTGCATTTTAGCTCTGTACTCACACAATGTTAGCTCAATACCTTCATTTAAACGCAAATTAACTCTCTGCTGGTAAAAATGTATCTGCACATAAAACCGAGGTTTTAAAATACTGACATTTAAATTGATAATTTGATGAAACAGAGCTGCACAATTTAAACAATGAAACTACCTAATGGTATAGGAAACCAATTAAGTGAGCAGATCTTAAAATGTTATAAATCAACCACATACAGACATTAATAGCTGATTTGCAGTTTGAAATATTGATCTCCTAAATGAAGATTACTACAGAGCTCCAGATAAGGATTTGTGAAATTAGTAACGGTACTGCCACTGGCAGAAAGAAAAGGAGTAACGCTTAAACTCAATTAGTACCTGTACTACCATATCCAAAAATACAGGTAGTACTGTACTACCCGTGTTCTTGGATATTGAAGGGCGTATAACTGACTTTACAGAAACATTTGCAGCAATTATAATAAATATATGTAGCTTCTTAAACAGTTACTGTATTAGGTTTTCCATTCTGAATTATGATGCAAATACAACTACACATTACAACTAATGACTAATACTATTTCTTCATTTTTCTTGACAAGAAAGCACAAGCCAACTAGTAAGCTAAGTAAATGAACACTTATTTCACTGTCTCATTCGTTTCTCATCATGTTTTCTAACGTTTTAAGCCACCGATGCAATCAAATCGTTTAATATCGGGGCGACAATGTCTTTTTCTGGGTTTACATATTTAATGTCAGGATGGTTAGACGACACCGTATGTAGCCATTATATGACAACAAAGTGTTGTTTTGAACCGCTTTCGGTTAAGCCGGCATTCCATTGCGCGCAGACATATTGTTTTTGACAGATTTACAAGTTACAGAAAATCACATGACAGAATAGACAAAAATATATGAACCCAGTCTACAACTTTTCGGTAATTTAAATTAACGAAAAGCGTTGTTAGGTTAGAGACCAATAAAATAAATCACGCCGTGCTGACGCAGACGTATCGGTACGGCCAGATTGTTTTCGTAAATGCGTAAAATGAATATTAATGCCGTTATTGTACGTCCAGTTTATAAAAATAAATGCGTAAATCTTCATGAAAAAGGCTTATTTACGGCTTTACGGCCCTTATCTGGAGCTCTGTTACTAATTGTAATTTAATTGTAGTCAGTGAATTACTGAAACAAAAAAATCTTTGTTCATGTAGTGGTCACATAAATTAAAATTTGAATTATGAATTAATGGATAAGTGGTAGAGACCTGTTTTCATTGTTTTAGCTTATTTACTGGAAACCATTTTTCAATGTGATTAACTGTGACTTTCCCTGACTGGCCCCAAATGCTGTCCAAACCTTGGTTTTCATGTAAGCTACATGTAGGTGCACACACATTTTCAATGCAATATCTCCATCAAAACTCAAGTTATTGAACTGAAACTTTTCCTTTTTTATACTCACCATATATATATATGGGGAGCATATAGTTGCCAGTTTGTCCTTCCACACTTCCGTACGGAAAAAAAGTTACAGTTTCTCAAAGCACCTTCAATACTTTACCGATCTCTTTCCTATTTGGCATGTAGATACCTTGCATGGACATCTACCTTTTGATGACGTTTGAGGTCACTGGGGTCAAGGTCACAAAGGCTAATAATAAATTTTTCCGTCACACTTTTGTTACAGTTTCTTATAGCACCTTGAATACCTTACCGATCTCTTTCATAGTTGGCATGTAGGTACCTTGCATGAACCTCTACCTTTTGATGACGTTTGAAGTCACTGGGGTCAACGTCACCAAGGCTAATAATAGACTTTTGTTACAGTTTCTTATAGCACCTTCAATACTTAACCGATCTCTTTCATATTTGGCATGTAGATACCTTGCATGGGCCTCTACCTTTAGATTACGTTTGAGGTCACTGGGGTCAAGGTAACCAAGGCTAATAATAGATTTTTCGGTCACACTTTTGTTACAGTTTCTCATAGCACCTTCAATACTTTACCGATCTTTTTCATATTTGGCATGTAGGTACCTTGCATGGACCTCTACCTTTTGATGACGTTGAGGTCACTGGGGTCAAGGTCACCAAGGCTAATAATAGATTTTTCCGTCACACTTTTGTTACAGTTTCTCATACCACCTTCAATACTTTACAGATCTCTTTCATATTTGGCATGTAGGTGCCTTGCTAGAACTCGTACCTTTTGATGAGGTTTGAGGTCACTGGGGTCAAGGTCACCGAGGCTAATAATAGATTTTCGTGTGTCAAGGTCACACTTTTGTTACAGTTTCTCATAGCGCCTTCAATAATTTACTGCTCTCTTACATATTTGGCATGTACCTTGCATGGACCTCTACCTTTTGATGAGGTTTGAGGTCACTGGGGTCAAGGTCACCAAGGCTAATAATAGATTTTCTCAAAGTCACACTTTGGTTACAGTTTCTCATAGCGCCTTCAATATTTGACCGATCTCTTATATATTTGGCATGTAGGCACCTTGCATGGACCTCTACCTTTTGATGAGGTTTGAGGTCACTGGGGTCAAGGTCACTGAGGCTAATATTAGATTTTCTTAAGGTCTCACTTTTTTCCACACAATTAACCCATATATTGACAAAGCATCATTGGGGAGCATTCATCAGTTTTACGGATATCCTTGTTTAGTAAGTGCCCTTGAAAGGCCCCGATTACAAACCCTAGCTAGGTGTTCAGCCATTATTTATAAATCCCAAGTTTCATTTAGATCGGTCTATGCAACCAAAAAGTAATGGACCTGAAACTATCTGTTTGACGCCCACCGCCTGTCAATCATACCCCTTACAAATTGTAAACATGCTATGGTTTGATGTCAGTAACACTTTCTCTAATTTAATAAGAAGTACATGTAGGGAATGTACACGTTCGGCAAGTCACACTGTTAAGTATCGGTGTATTACATTAGACACGAGTTATTTGTGGCCCACATAACTTGCCACAAATGTTCACAGATTCCAAGATTAGCAAGAGTTCCGCTGTCGGGGACATATGCACCCCCCCCCCAAACAGGGCTTTGAACTAGTGACCCCAATTTCAATAGGGGTCATCTACTGTCCAAGGCCTATGTACATGTGAAGTATCAAGCCAATCGGTCAATTCGTTGAAGAGTTATTGATCGGAAACAATTTTCAGACTTATTTTGACAGTGACTTTGACCTAGTGACCCCAATATCAATAGGGGTCATCTACTGTCCAAGTGCAATGCACATGTGAAGTATCAAGCCATTCGGTGAATTCATTGGCGAGTTACTGATCAGAAACAAACTGGTCTACTGACAAACAGACCGGCATCCAGCAAAAATATATACCCCCTCTTGTTCGAAGGGGGGCATAATTAGTAGCCCAGTGAAGCTTTTCTTTGTTGTCATATTCAACTAAGTTAGGGGAAACAGATCTATGCGGTAGTTGGAATCAGTATGGACTTAATCATTACATGCTATGTAATATTGTATTGTTATTTATACATGCTTAAGTATTGTTGCAAGCACAGTATACACAGCAGCGATGTTTATTTTTTACTGCATACATGTACTGTATTACAATTCATAAGCATCTTTGAATTTGCATCAATAACCCATTTATAATATATTAACAAACAAGAAACCGTCGGAGACGGGTGATGCTCCCCAAAGGTTTTTTTTGTCACAATATTGCACTATATATTCAGATAAAAGGAAACGTCTTGAGGGGCATAACTTTGGACAAAATAGTACGATGGATGGTTTAGCAACTTAAAAATTTCAAAGGGACATAACTCTCTAAATGAATCATCTAACCAGAACTCACAAATAACATGTGCATCTCCTCAAGGTAGTTAAGCTTCCAATAAAGTTTCATTGAATTCCAGTCATTAGTTGCTGAGAAATAGCCCGGACAAGAATTGCACTATATGTACAGTTGATGGAAAATTACAAAGGGCCATAACTCTGTGAAAAATCATCCGACCAGAACCCGCTGATAATATGCACATCTCCTCTTGGTAGTGAAGCTTCCCATAAAGTTTCATTGAATTCCTGTCATTAGTTGCTGAGAAATAGCCCAGACAAAAATTGTGCACAGACAGACGGACACACAGACAGACGAAGCGGGGACTATATGCTCCCCCCAAAATTTTTTTTGGGGGAGCATAAAAAGAAGTGTTTAGTTATTTGAAATTAACTGTCATTTAATGTTCTATGTTTATCCTCATTAACAGTGTTCCGAAACATTTTGATTGATGGAAAACAACAACGTCCATTTTTTACTGTTAATGCACTTAACATGATTTACATACAAATCAATTAAGTGGGTGCTAATTAAATTGTTTTTAATGCAGGATTATAGCCTTTAACATCAGAGTAATTTACTAGACATATGTAGCTGAATTTGGCACATCTTCACAAGTATGGTACTTATAATAGTGCTTAAATTTCAGAATTGCATGTCAAATTTTATGTCCCCCAGGCATATTGTTTTTACCCTGTCTGTTGGTTTTTTGGTTTGCATCAAACTTTAACATTTGTCACAACTTTTGCAATATTTAAGATAGCAACTTGATATTTGGCATGCATGTGTATCTCATGGAGCTGCACATTTTGAGTGGTGAAATGTCAAGGTCATCCTTCAAGGTCAAAGATATGGGGGGACATAGTGTTTCACAAACACATCTTGTTTTAATTTGTATTGCAACATTGACAATGTTGTGTACATGTATGTTTGCATTTTTAACTGATAAAAGGTTTTGAGCTTACTGGTTCAGCTAAAAAAGCAATAATTTCTGAACTGACGATCCTCAAAATTTTATGAAAAACCTTCCATTTTAAAAAGAACATTTGTCATGTAGAAATTTAATTAACTAATTTTCTAATGTTTTGCTTAGTTTTATTTAAGCCACTGGTAATTAGCCATAGTAAAACAATGCCATGTGTGTGTTGATAAATAGTGCAGCTCTGTGCGCTCTGCTATAACAATGCTCAAATGCTATGTAGTGTATATTTAGTTTTATAGTTTAAATTATTTTATGAGCAATAAATCTGTTATGCTACATATGTCTAATGCAAGAAATTACGGCTCATTGTTTAAAAGTTGCCAGTGTTAATATACAGATTTGCACAACCGTCCAGTTGTGTGCAAGTTTTATGTCTTCAGGTAAACTAAAAATAGCATTCTGTGAATTTTTCTGTAGACAAATATTTTTAATGAAAATGTTCCACTGGAATTTTCTTCTACTATTAACAAGAATTATCTCGCTTGGACAATTGAGATTTGTTGGCTTGTTTTGAAGGAGATGCATACTCATGAAGCATACATATACATGTGGTGACTATTGCCATATGTTATCTCCACTATTGTCTGTACATTCTTGTGCAACATTATCAGCTCACTTCGTAACATGATTTTGTAGATATTTATTTCAGTCAAACAAGACCTACAGTTCAACACAGAATATTTGCCTACATGCAAAAAACTATTTGAAATGAAGAAATCAGAAACGGAAAAAGGTCCATTTTGTATGCTATTTCTTTTTTTTTTACGACAATAAGGATTCGGCTTTTAATGATGTTGATGCAAATGATTATAGAATGACAATATCAAATGCACAAAAAACATTTCCATTCTATTGGAGCTGTTTTGAAAATTGTATATCATTTTATAACAAAACATAAAATTTTCATTAAAGTTAATAAACACGCAGAATGTGCAAATGTCTGTGTCCTTCAGTTGTAAACCCTGAATTTCAACTGATCATTTCAAGCCAGCAGCCAAACTGGTTTTTCTTAAATCAATGCAAGCCCTGCCTATTGTTAACGACATCCATATAAAGAAACAATATAGTACTGTTTGTATTGTCAACATATACATATAACACACTCAAGACTTTCGTGCCAAAATATCCTCGATGTAAGAATTCTTCTTGGCCTTGATTTCCTTCTTAAAACTTTCTACTTTCTCTTCAAGTTCTTTGTCTGTCAGCTTGTCCACTGGAAGTGCTTTCACCTTGGCTAAAAAGTCTGCAATGAGTTGTTCTCCTTCCTGAAGACATAGAAAAAATTACCTATAACTGAAAGCTGAAATGGTTTCCCCACATGCATCATTGGCATGAAATTTCAATACAATTTGAGACATATCTCGCCAACATTGACCTGATACTCCATAAGCATAAAGTACAAACATGAAATGTGTCATACATTTATACATTTGATCATTTTACACTAGGTAAATGATGACACATTGAATTTATGGAATATTCATGTATGCAATTAACTTAACAAGATTCCAATATTTAATGTTTACATTAAACGTATGCACAAGTTAAGTTCAACTTGGAACACTATGACTAGAGCAAATTTCAGCATATGCACAAAAAGTATTTTTGTGCAACATTTTCTTCTTTTTTTCTGTAAGCACATTATAATGGCTATTTTTTCTAGACATCTTTTTACAGTCAAATGTTTCAACTTTATAATTGTGCTCAAATAGTTTATACTTTTTATCCAGTTGTTTACAAAATTGCATAAAAATACGATCTGAATTTTTTAATCATTTTATGGCATTTAAGAGGCTTAGAACTTTCATAGAAAATATGATCTTATATTTGTACTTAAGTACCTAAGATTTTGATAATACTACCACTGCATTAAGAACTGATAAAGTTCCAACTGGCACAATAAACCAATCCACAGATTCCCATATAAGTTCTGACCTGTTTCACCAGTTTTCGTTTCTTCACCGCGGGTTCATCCTCCCCCTCCATTCCAGTGCCAGACAGACTGATAGACTGATAGTCCTCCAGCTCACATGCCTTTTCACGTGCAAACTGAAACCAGTCAAGTTGGATCAAACAGTCCAGTTAGCACCAAACAGTCCAGTGAGGACTTAACCCTTTGCATGCTGGGAAATTTGTCGTCTGCTAAAATGTTGTCTGCTAAATTTCTAAAATTAGCATTTTCTTTGATTTTTTTTTCCAAGAATACTATCAGAATAGCAAACAGTTTGGATCCTGATGAGACGCCACGTTCTGTGGCGTCTCATCTGGATCCAAACTGTTTGCAAAGGCCTTCAAAATCCGGTTCCAGCGCTCAAAGGGTTAACTGTCCAGTGGAGATCATAACAGCCCAATAAGAACCAAACAGTCTAGTAAGCAAAATCAGTCCATTGGGAAAAAAATCAGTCCATTGAGGACTAAACAGTTAAGCAAGGATCAAACAAACCACTTATACAAAACAGTCCATTTTAGACAAAACAGAACATGTAGGACGAAGAAGTTGCGTGATGATCAACAGAACAATTGAGACGAAACAGTCGCTTTAGGACCAAACTGGGAACACATATAACCACAAGGAAATTGCTACAATGTCATCATTATTGGATCATCTGTGGTTTTAATAGATTTTGAATAAATATCATATGGTAATGAAAATCCTTTTTCATCCAGCCTGTTACATGTCCATTTCCATTCAAAGTATTTTTAACACAAAAAATAAATTATGTTCTACAAAGTAAAGTCGTATTGTACTGTCAATAAATATGAGCTCTGGTGCCTACCTCGACTACATGCTTGGGGAAATGTGCCAGCTCTGCCACATGGATTCCAAAACTCTGGTCACAAACACCTGCAGGTAAAAAAGCTCAGCGTTATCAAATACTGGTCAAACACGTTTTCAAATACTGGTCAAACATGTTATCAAATACTGGTCAAACACGTTATCAAATACTGGTCAAACACGTTATCAAATACTGGTCAACTACGTTATCAAATACTGGTCAAACACCTTATCAAATACTGGTCAAACACGTTATCAAATACTGGTCAAACACCTTATCAAATACTGGTCAAACACGTTATCAAATACTGGTCAAACACGTAATCAAATACTGGTCAAACAGCCTAGTTATAAGGGACTACACTTTCTGCCTTAACTGGATTTTCACTGAGGAAATACCTCTTAAATGAAAAATACCATAAATAGTATGTGTCGTCCCTGTTAAGCCAGTGCAGACTGCAAAGGCTAATCTGGTGCAACATTTTACACTCACGCATTAAGCCACATTTTCCGAGAGTGCTGATCATTTAACAAAAATGTACACAAACAAGTTCAGCTCTTGCGCCACATATATTTGGGATATTAAACGGACAGAATTTAAATTTTAACTTATGGACATTTCTATGTTTAAACGTATCAAAACAGTCTTTAGCCATTATAAGGATAACAGCCTTAAAGAAGAAGATTAATACAGGTTTATTTTCAAACATGCCTGTAAATCAAATTTGTTTTCCTGCAAATTTACTCAACAAGTATCTAGCAAATAGTCACATTTTGCTACAAATACTGCATGTGTATTTTTTGGAGGCTTTCCCCCAGTTTATATTATAAATACAATTGACTGGCAGTTACTCTTCTATGATTGAGTAGATGAATTTTGATTTAACATTTCAGCTGTGAACATGTTCATTAGCCGCTTAATTAACTTCACATCCTTCGTAAAACAAAACAGAGAAATCAATAGTTTTTTTCCGTTGATCAAATATCATTAAGTCCCCAACCCAGTCACATAACTTGTATGGGGATTGGTAATACAAAATTCTACTGGGAGAACGTTACCGGTAATTGACCGCTGTCAAATAATGAATAATTTTGATACACCAAAAACCCCAATTAAACAACCTAACAAACAAGTTTACAAAGTGCCTATTTTACCTGGTTTCACTTTGTACAGGAGCGTCAACGTGTTGTTGGAGGTCAGAGCGGTCACATGGAGATTGTTCACAGTGGGCACCTTGTCAGCTAGGGCCGTGAGCTCATGGAAGTGAGTCGCAAACAGACAGAACGAGTTCAGCTTCGTGGCAATGTGTCTAGGGAGGTAACCAATGTCTGGTGTATTGCAATTTATTCGTGAGCATGAGTGGAATACAGGTAAATAACCAACAAGTTATTTATCATTCAATAAACATATTATAAAGTGTATTTTTTGTGCGTGTTATTTCATGTATACTTACGCTTTTCAGATTTATTATGTAAATTTATGGAATAGTATATTCTTTACAATATAAAAACTTCTATACCGGTAACTAAACAAGAGCACCGCATAACGGGTGCCAACGCTCGGCTGCCGGTGCAGTTTCAATAAATGAAAGCTTGAAGTTTCAATGTTTTACGTGGAAGCACTTTGATTTTAAAGCAAATTGTCAAGGTTTTAGCACGATGTTGGCGGACAACAAGACGAGCTGGCTATGACAATACCTCGGGTTTTCTCCAAAAACAACGAGCTAAAAAATGACAGAAATTATTTTGTTAGTAAAAGGATCACAATTTCTACTTTTTTAACAAACATGAAAATGACACAAATGCCATTAAATTGGCTTCTAATTGTAAATTCCACTTGTATCAAAAATAACTGGAGGTTTTATAGAGGTGCTGATGTTCAAAGGCTGGTTAAAGTGTTTTATTAAGTTCAGCCCTTATGCCCTATGGCAGCAATACTTTTCGAGAGACAAAAGTTTCTAAAAAATGCATTTTTTGCCACACAATGTGTGTCCATTAGTGTTGAAAACATATAAACCAATATATGGAGGTGCACAACTTCAAATGCTGTTTATTATGTTTGATTGTTAAGTTTTTGCCTTCTAGAAGCAAGACTTTTTTGAGTTACAGGACACGGAAGTATAACATTGAAAAATCAATCTTAAAAAGGGACCACAACTCTGATTGTGTAGGAACATTCCATTCAAATTATGGAGGATCCTGGTTGCTTTGTTTGTAAAGTGTCAGCCCTCTATCAAAATTACTTTGAAGTTACACGGGACGCAAGTTAAAACGTGTAATTTACACTGCAACTCCAATATATCGCGGTTGAAGGGGTCCAAAGATCGCGACCGTGATATATCCGGCGCGCGATATAAATTGTCAGTTTATTTATGCATGTATATGTATACATTAGCATCATTATGCAATCTCAAAACACGCTTTTTACCAACCTTATTCAAGTTTGTGTTATATCCATATGTCATTAATTGGTATAACACAAAACATTATTCCATGTGAGTATTTTCAAATGCGTATAATTAAATTTTTAATCCGAAAAACATTGCCGAGTTTTATTGTTCAAGAAAGCATGCACAAATTAGACCAATGTACAAAATGACGTCATTCATTGCTCATGAAAAGCATGCACAGCATGGGGTTTAATAGTAGAGCATTGTGACTAACTGATCTATATTGTATACTGTATCTAACGCACACAGATTGTTGAGATAGGTCAGTATTGACTTGTGACATTTACTGTTATAATTGTGTACACCTTCATGTGTGCACTGGTGCGTTTCGGCAGTTCAAAGCAAATTCAATAGAGAAATGTAACACCCGAAATGACCTGTCATGTTTGACAAATGGGTCTTTTGTTTATCGCAGTACACAGGTGTTAATGTGATGTACAATGTAAGCAAACAATCTGGTCAAAACTGGATTATGACTGTTGGATTAAAGTTGGTGAAAAAAAGGGAAAAATACTTGCTTGAAACGGATTTTAATGCATCAAATTCTCAGATAAAAACATTTTATTTAATGATTATGCTCGTCAGATTTTTGGGAGCCATAGCCGATTCGCGATATATTGGACAACGCGATATAACGGACCGTGATATATTGGAGTTGCAGTGTATTGCTAACAAGAGATGTGTTTGTCAGAAACACAATGCCCCCTATTGCGCCACTTTGAAAAAAAATAATATTTTTTTACCTTTGGCCTTGAAGGATGACCTTGACCTTGAACTTCCACCACTCAAAATGTGCAACTTCATGAGAACGCCGCTTTGAAATTATTTATTTTTTGACCTTGAAGGATGACCTTGACCTTTCACCACTCAAAAGTGTGCAGCTTCATGAGAACGCCTTTTTGATTTTGTTTTATTTTTTAACCTTTGACCTTGAAGGATGACCTTGACCTTGAACTTCCAACACTCAAAATGTGCAGCTCCATGAGAACGCCGCTTTGAAATTTTATTTTTTTTTACCTTTGACCTTGAAGGATGACCTTGACCTTGAACTTCCACCACTCAAAATGTGCAGCTTCATGAGATACACATGCGTGCCAAATATCAAGACGAAGTTGCTATCTTCATTATTGAAAAAGTTATGACCAATGTTAAAGTTTTCGGACGGACAGACGCCATATATTTGACCTTGAAGGAGACCTTAACCTTCACCTTTCACCACTCAAAATGTTCAGCTCCATGAGATACACATGCATGCCAAATATCAAGTTGCTATTTTCAATAGTGAAAAAGTTATGGCCAATGTTAAAGTTTTTTTCGGACGTAAGGACAGACTGACATTATACACATACTGGCATACTGACATACACACATACTGACAAACTGACTGACGGACAGTTCAACTGCTATATGCCACCCTACTGGGGGCATAAAAATAGAGCCCTGTGCAAAATCTGCCAGCGAAAGTAAGAAATTGTGCACCTTCATATGATGGTTAATATGTTTGTAATGTTTCAATCGACTAAGAGAAATCTTTTTGAGTTACACATAACTTGGTTAAAACATATTTTTGTATAAAAGGGGCCCATAACTCTAAAAACCTGTGAACTAAAATATGAAGGTGTGCATGTTCAGCCCTCTTTCAGCGAATACTTTTGTTAAAAATGGCATTTTCTGCTTAAAGAAGGCCATGACTCATGTTGTCAAAAATATCTGAACGAAAATATGAAGTAACTTAATATGCTGATTAGTATATTTGCAAAATTTCAATCCTGTAGCACCAATGTATTTGAGTTACGCACAACACAAAACAGAGCGACACACGGATGTAAAAACAGACAAAGGGTGAATCTATATGCACCATGTCATTAAGTCATGATAAAATATATCTTATTGCCTTTTTTGTAAATATTCAATAAAAACTATAGTCTTTAAATATCATGTATAAACCAGAATGTTACTACAATGATAGTTATTAATATGATCTATTTTAAATGGTCACTTGTGGTAGTATTTGTGTAAAACAGCAATAACCTACTCAGAAATTGCCCAGGCCAATCCAAAGCCATCATAGGTTGAAGTACCTCTGCCGAGTTCATCTATGATTATGAGAGAATTGTCAGTGGCCGACTGAAAATACAATATTTGATAATGAGGGAATGGGTACTCCCTGACTTGGCATCTGGCTGACATGTCAAGAAGTCATAATACATATAGGCAATTTAATATGAAGAATAGCTGACCTGAGCACTAATCATAGGTAAAAATGTTAATCACTATTGAAAGAAGTGTTTAAAAACGTATGTTTAATGTATAATGTATGAACAAATCATTGTGGGCGAAACTGATTTGGAACAAATATAAACAAAGATCAGCAGAAAAATGTTGCTTGTATGAAAGTCCATTTCTTGTATTGAAACATGCTTTAAATGACTGTAGATGCAATTTGTAGCACAACATTTTTCAGTGATCTTTAAGTGCTTAACTTATAACCCAATATCTGGCTAACTTTAACCTCAAACACAAACTCTTTAATTATCCCTGTGTTATAGTGGTTATTTTGTTCGCCTAGAGACCATCTGGTCACATGTGGGAGCGTTCTTAGGATCTCCCCAAACATACCAAATACTAGTTCTACCCAGGATACGGACTCGAGAGCGTCTCAATATGCCTTAGGGTTTTGATGCAATCGAGCTAAAATAAATACAAAACAGGTACTCTGAGAATGGCGGCCGTTTCCAGCATCTCTGCCATGAACGTGGAGACTCCCTTGAGCTGGCTGTCCCCGGCCCCCACCCTGGCTAGCACGCTGTCAACTATTGTGATCTCTGCCTCACTACAGGGCACATAGCAGCCGAGCTGGGCCATCAATACTATCACTCCCACCTGATGGGGGAAGGAATTATTCTTTTGATCGATTTTAAAATTTAATAAAGTTCTTTTTTACTCTGGTAAATCATTAATTAATAAATCAAAATTACAAACTATCATAGATGGCTCAGCGATTCTGTTGTCAGATCTTGTTTTGTCTTAAGAATTTTAGCAAGTTGATAAGATTCTGCACCCAGGACCTGCTATTAGTTACAAAAGGTTGAACTCTAGCCCTGACTGACAAGTATTTACTGGTGAATTAATGTAATTGTGCTCTACAAATAAATTGTTCAATTTTATATTTAAAAAAATTTATAATGTACTTACTGAGCGAATGTAGGTTGACTTTCCTCCCATGTTTGGGCCAGTAATGATGTGAAACATTTCTCTATCTGAAATAACAGCCAGCACATGTAAAAATCTTCTTCTGGATACATGTAAAAAGATAATAAGTATTTTCTTTTTATTATTTTAACGTGTGATGAAATTTTCTGTTTTTGCATGATTTGTTTTAGAAACCCAAAAGCTAATAAAAGCAAACAAGAGAATTATAACAGGTTTCAATAAGTTTTTATATTGTTAAATGTACAGTATCCATGTACCTGTCTGTGCGGCAAATTGTAGAATTGTAATATTTCATGTATTTTTTTTTATTATAAAGAAATACATCTATTTCAATGTTAAATATCATCCATTTTTTGTATAAGCAGCCATGGCCTGAAATGCTTAGTTTTGGTGAAAAGCAGAGTCCAGCAAGCAAAGGTATAACTGTTTTTTGTATTGTTTTTTTTTTTGGCTCCTTGTGTCCCCCTGTTTCACCCCTATCCCTCACCTCTGTAAAAGGAGCCCCTTATTTCACCTACATCCCTATTCTCTCTGAAGGAGCCCCTTTTTCACCCAGATGCCTTACCTATTTGTTATAGAGATTCTTTTTACCCCCCTCTCTTATACCTCTCTGAAATGAGACATCGTTGGGGATGAATGCAATATCATCCTGCATCTCTAGGCATGGATGCCGGGCCTCCATCAATCGGATCACTCCTGAGCCTGAAACAGGGACAAAATCACTCCTGAGCCTGAAACAGGGACAAGCAATCTGGGTCCTCTGAATAACATTATAACATCAGTGATTTTTTTTTGCTAAAAATTACAGCAGATTTTCGGCTGCTTCCCAATCGCAACAAGAGCTGTCAGAGGACAGCGCGCTTGACTATTCGAGTGCTTGACATTATAACGCAAGCCATCATGGGGAAATTGTTCTTATTCAATAAAAAAAAAATTTGGGGAGGGGGGGGGGGGTGAGAGGGGGGTATAATGTGGGGTGTGGTAATTTATTAGATGATGTTTAAAAAAAAAAAAAAAAAAAATTGAGGGGGGGTGAGAGGGGGGTATAATGTGGGGTGAGGTAATTAATTAGATGATGTTAAAAAAAACATTGGGGGTGGGTGGGGTGGGGGTGAGAGGGGGGTTATAATGTGGGGTGTGGTAATTTATTAGATGATGTTTAAAAAAAAATTGGAGGGGTAGGGGGTGGGGGGTGAGAGGGGGGTATAATGTGGGGTGGGTAATTTATTAGATTATGTTAAAAAAAATTAGGGGGGAGGGGGGGGGAGGTTGGGGGGGAGGTTGGGGGGGGGGAAGGAATTCTGGGTAGGGGCATGGGGTATTGTTTGGGTGGAATCCATTGTGGTATTCAGATAAGTGTTGTTTTGTCAAAGTAATAATAAAATGTGATCATAAAGAAGTTATGGCAATTTAAGCAAAATGCTCAATTATCTAAGTGTAAAAGGGGCCATAATTACAATGTATGTAAAAATGCTTGATACAGTGGTCTGCTCTTGTTTATAGGTTGGGGTCATGTTGGTAAGTATGCAACATATAAAAGCAATATGTCAAAGGATATAGGAACTATTTGGGGTAGTACGCAAACTTTAACATAGATTTATCAATAATATGCATATTCTAAGTATAACAGGGGCAATAATTATGACAAAATGCTTGATATAGTTGTCTGCTCTTGTTTATAGGTTGGGGTGATGTTGGTTAACAAGTATGCAAAATATGAAAGCAATGTGTCAAGGGACAAATAAAATATTTGGGGTAATACGAAAACTTTAACATTTGCACGCAGAAGCCGACGCCGGGGTGAGTAGGATAGCTCTACTATATATATTTCATATATAATAGTCGAGCTAAAAATCGACGTTTTTCCCCAAAAAGCTGACCAAAATTTCCCAAAAAAGGCCGATCTTTTTTTCTTTCTTTTTTATTCTTTTTTTTTAAGTAAAAAGTCTCTAATGACTTGATTTCTTAACTCTAGATCTCAACTTTTTATTTAAACGTCCTAATAAAAATATAACTTTAATTTAGTCCTTTTTGTCCATAAATAATTCCCAAATTTGCCATTTTTATCATTTAAAACAATCCCAATAGACCAGACTCCTTTTCCCAAAATGGATAGAAAAACCCCTGAACATGCACTTGAAAACAATTTTAATTCTGTTACTTATAATCATATTTATAATGCTTAATTTTTCCCAATTTCATGGTTTATCGCACTATTTTTCCCAATATCATGGTTTATCACGCTTATTTTCCCAATTCAACATTTATGAAGCGCAAATCAGGCTGCTTACCCAAGCAAACAAGAGGTCTTGAATCCCCTTGGATACTCCCCTTGGACCAGAGGGTACTACACAACTCTTATATAAAAATGTGTCATGTCTGCACAGAGGTCTGAAATTTTGCCCATTGAAATTTTTAGCAGGAAAAATCAATTATTATATCTATCATTAAAGATTATTTTTTACGTCAAGTGGCTGTATTTAAATACCTGCAAATTTGTATGTTTTATTATTGAAGAGTGTAGAAGAATGCCTGGGGACCAATTTGTGTCTATATACCGAGGCACAGACATCCAAGGTGATGCCAGTATAAATATTGGTTAAGGCAGGACAACACTCTTAGTAAATGAACCACCCACCTTTCTCCCTGATGACCGGTCTCACATAGGGTATCGGGGCACACGTGGAAATCTGGGCAAAGCTGACCAGAACGTCCAGTTGGGCGAGAATGTCATTCATAACCAACATCGGCTCCACGTAGCCAGCTGAGCAGAAAAATATCACATGGATAAATGTGGATGACTATGAGCCTTGGTCTGGGATATCTGGGCTAAATGCATGTGAGTTAAGTGTCTTCCCAGATTAGCCTGTGCAGTCCACACAGGGTAATCAGGGACTGACACTTTCCTGCCTTTAGTGGATTTTTGTTCAAAAGAGACTTTCTTTAAAGGAAAAATTCCATAAAAGCAGAAAGTGTTGTCCCTGATTAGCCTGGGTGGCCTTCACAGGCTTATCTGGGATGAGGCTTTAAGCACGAGAATTAAGCTCAGTTATCCCAGAAAGAGGCTCATGTAATCTCATCTAACAATTCATCAGTCATACATTCATACACTCATAGCCATAATAGGTAAATGTTGCAGGGCTCCAAAATATGAAAAGTATGTAAATGTTTATATTATCAGTCGTGGACAGTTGAGGGCCAGAAGGGCTTATAAGTCTTCTTTGTATATATGCTGATAGGACCTCCTGGCATTCATGGTACAATTATCAATTGAGAGCCAGTAGGACTTATCAGCCTTTTTTGAACATATGCTGATAAAAACTTCTGGCATTCATGGGGCAATCATCGGTTGAGAGCCAGACGGGTTTATCAGCCCTCTATTTACATATACTGGTAAGACCTTCTGACTTTCATGGATAGACATTTTAAGATAGCCAAAGTTTGAAACCTATCAATGCTGACCAGTATCCTTCCTGTTATGACTCAGTTTTCGGACACTTAAAAAAAAATCATATCCAAAAATCACGAAGTAGTTTACAAATTCAGAGACACTATAAATCAATATTGCTTCGATGATCGAAAATGGGCAGGAAATGAGCCCAAATTGTTTCAAGGAATAGTAGCACATGATTGTAAAATACCATGCCGTATAGTATAAATTACTTTAATAGATGTTTCACTTACAGCTGTTGGGTGAAACGATGTCAACTTCCTGTATACATAAGTATTCACCCAATATCACAAATGTAATTGCCTATTGATTTAAGGCATTCGTCTGCCAGGTTTATGACCTTATTGCGGTTGAAAAAACGCATGATTGAAGTGTCATCAGATAAGAGTTTTGGTAATTCAGCATTGTAAAATAAATTGTTGGAAAATTAAGATTCTTTTTGCTAATAACAGGGGTGTTCAACAATTAAGAGTGTCCGAAAACTTTCAGTAAGTAGAGTATCTAAATACTACAGGACAAAAACTACTTCTTACCATTTTGCATAGAGAACCTGAATGATAAATATTAAATAACAAAAAAATTTTTTTACCAATTTGTTCATGAATACATTTCATTTTTCAGATTCAATTTTATGTCTACTTTTTTTATATTCATGGAACGCTGCAGTCTGATTGCTTGCCCTATACCTGCAATGTTGACCACTTCCATCACCACACTCTTCTGCTGCTCTGTGTACTCTTCTTTAGCTGAAAATGTAATGTCGCCTGCACTGTGTATCATATAGTGCTATTGGGTAAAATATCAACTACAGTGGTCGAAATCAGCATATATCCCATATAGGCCGAGATGGGGTTTTATAGAGAAGCCACAATAGAACGATTCCTCACGGCTTGCAGCTACATAATAATGAACGAGGCTTATAATCAGCTTCTCAGTTTCCTATAGGCGGGTTTGTAACGTTTTCCTGCTCAAAGGCAGCAATATAAGAATGAGGTAATACTGCCAATAATTTTGATTGATTGTATAATATAGCGCATAATAAATACCTCATGCATTACCATTTACAGGCAATTCTAAGAGGAAATTTTTCAGGTAGGGAGAGAAAAGCAGTATATATAATTTTCCATGACCAAATCCCACAAAAGTTATGATCCTGAACTTGAAATCTTTTGTTGTCCAGTGCTTTACCAACTGAGCTAGGCACCCCCTATAGGTATCTTATTAAAATTGTTATGTTCACTCATTGCCATTGTAGTTAGCATAGCAATTAGACGTCAATACCTTTCAAATACTCCTCGTTGAATTCTCTGACAGCCTTGTTATGGAAGCGAACCCCATTGGTCTTTGTATCTATGGTGATGTAGTTCTTGTTGTTTCTTAGCACTTTTTCCTCTTTCAAGGTCACACGGAAGTAGTATCCCAGCTGTGCGTTACTCTCCAGCTTGAGCACTTTGTTGGGCTCTAGACCCAGATCTCTGGCCACCTAAATGCAATACATATGACATCGATCTGGGAAAATGGGGCTTAATGCATGCCTGCATAGGCTGATCTGGGACAAGCACATGAATTAAGCCTTGTTTTCTCAAGGCCCAGCTCACTAGTACAGCTGGTGATTATCTATAACCAATACAAGAGGCCAGGGTTTACAGAGCTTTTGAACTGGCAGTGACTTTGGTATTAAAACAAAGTTCACTATCTGATATAGATACTTTACGCCTGACAAGAAAATGTCATATTTTAGCTAGGAAACCCAAAATGGATTACTCTTTACAGCAAACATAAACAATTTTCACATGGAGCATTTCACCTCACCTTGTTAATCTGTCCCTTGATACTTTCTTCCAGTGAGTCAATCCTCTCCTTCAATGCAGTCAAGCCCTCGTCAAAGTCTGCCTTGATTACAAACTCGTGGTTGTCCACCTGATTCAGGTCCATTGTGGCCTCCACCATCTCCTGGTACTTAGCAAAGTCCATCAGTAACTCCTGAAAATGATGGCAAAATCCAGCTGTAACTCATGAAAAGGGTGGCAAAATCCAGCAGTTACTCCTGAAAATGATTGCAAAGTCCAGCAATAACTCCTGAAAATGATGGAAAAGTCCAGCAGTAACTCAAGCAAATGATGGCAAAGTCCAGCAGTAATTCCTGAAAACAATGGCAAAGTCCAGCAGTAACTCCTGAACATAATGGCAAAGTCCAGCAGTAACTCCTGAAAATGATAGCAAATTCCAGCAGTAACTCCTGAAAATGATGGCAAAGTCCAGCAGTAACTCCTGAAAATGATTGAAAAGTCCAGCAGTAACTCCTGAAAAAGGTGGCAAAGTCCAGCAGTAACTCCTGAAAAAGGTGGCAAAGTCCAGCAGTAACTCTTGAAAAAGGTGGCAAAGTCCAGCAGTAACTCCTGAAAATGGTGGCAAAGTCCAGCAGTAACTTCTGGAAATGATGGCAAAGTCCAGCAGTAACTCCTGAAAATGGTGGCAAAGTCCACCAGTAACTCCTGAAAATGATGGCAAAGTCCAGCAGTAACTCCTGAAAATGATGGCAAAGTCCAGCAGTAACTCATGAAAATGATGGCAAGGTCCAGCAGTAACTCCTAAAAATGATGGCAAAGTCCAGCAGTAACTCCTGAAAATAAAGGCAAAGTCCAGCTGTAAGTCCTGAAATTGATGGCAAAGTCCAGCAGTAACTCCTGAAAATGATTGTGAAGTCCAGCAGTAACTCCTGAAAATGATTGCAAAGTCCAGCAGTAACTCCTAAAAATGATGGCAAAGTACAGCAGTAACTCCTGAAACTGGTGGCAAAGTCCAGCAGTAACTCCTGAAAATGGTGGAAAAATCCAGCAGTTACTCCTGAAAATGATTGCAAATTCCAGCAGAAACTCCTGAAAATGATGGCAAAGTCCAGCAGTAACTCCTGAAAATGATGGCAAAATCCAGCAGTTACTCCTGAAAATGATTGCAAAGTCCAGCAGTAACTCCTGAAAATGAAGGAAAAGTCCAGCAGTAACTCAATCAAATGATGGCAAAGTCCAGCAGTAACTCCTGCAAATGATGTCAAACACAAGCAGGAACTTCTAAAAATGATGCCAAATTCCAACAGTAACTCCTGAAAATGATGGCAAAGTCCAGCAGTAACTCCTGAAAATGTTGGAAAAGTCCAGCTGTAACTCCTGAAAATTATGGCAAAGTCCATCAGTAACTCCTGAAAATGATGGCAAAGTCCAGCAGTAACTCCTGAAAATGGTGGCAAAGTCCAACAGTAACTCCTGAAAATGATGGCAAAGTCCAGCAGTAACTCCTGAAAATGATAGCAAAGTCCAGCAGTAACTCCTGAAAATGATGGCAAAGTCCAGCAGTAACTCCTGAACATGATGACAAAGGCCTGCTGTAACTCCTGCAAATGATGACAAAGTCCAGCAGTAACTCCTGAAAATGATGGTAAAGTCCAGCAGCAACTCAAGCAATTGTTGGCAAAGTCCAGCAGTAATTCCTGAAAACAATGGCAAATTCCAGCAGTAACTCCTGAACATAATGGCAAAGTCCAGCAGTAACTCCTGAAAATGATAGCAAATTACAGCAGTAACTCCTGAAAATGATGGCAAAGTCCAGCAGTAACTCCTATAAATGATTGAAAAGTCCAGCAGTAACTCCTGAAAATGATGGCAAAGTCCAGCAGTAACTCCTGAAAAAGGTGGCAAAGTCCAGCAGTAACTCCTGAAAAAGGTGGCAAAGTCCAGCAGTAACTCCTGAAAATGGTGGCAAAGTCCAGCAGTAACTTCTGGAAATGATGGCAAAGTCCAGCAGTAACTCCTGAAAATGGTGGCAAAGTCCAGTGGTAACTCCTGAAAATGATGGCAAAGTCCAGCAGTAACTCCTGAAAATGATGGCAAAGTCCAGCAGTAACTCATGAAAATGATGGCAAGGTCCAGCAGTAACTCCTAAAAATGATGGCAAAGTCCAGCAGTAACTCCTGAAAATGAAGGCAAAGTCCAGCTGTAAGTCCTGAAATTGATGGCGAAGTCCAGCAGTAACTCCTGAAAATGATTGCGAAGTCCAGCAGTAACTCCTGAAAATGATTGCAAAGTCCAGCAGTAACTCCTAAAAATGATGGCAAAGTACAGCAGTAACTCCTGAAACTGGTGGCGAAGTCCAGCAGTAACTCCTGAAAATGGTGGAAAAATCCAGCAGTTACTCCTGAAAATGATTGCAAATTCCAGCAGAAACTCCTGAAAATGATGGCAAAGTCCAGCAGTAACTCCTGAAAATGGTGGCAAAGTCCAACAGTAACTCCTGAAAATGATGGCAAAGTCCAGCAGTAACTCCTGAAAATGATAGCAAAGTCCAGCAGTAACTCCTGAAAATGATGGCAAAGTCCAGCAGTAACTCCTGAAAATGATGGCAAAGGCCTGCTGTAACTCCTGCAAATGATGACAAAGTCCAGCAGTAACTCCTGAAAATGATGGTAAAGTCCAGCAGCAACTCAAGCAATTGTTGGCAAAGTCCAGCAGTAATTCCTGAAAACAATGGCAAATTCCAGCAGTAACTACTGAACATAATGGCAAAGTCCAGCAGTAACTCCTGAAAATGATAGCAAATTTCAGCAGTTACTCCTGAAAATGATGGCAAAGTCCAGCAGTAACTCCTGAAAATGATGACAAAGGCCTGCTGTAACTCCTGCAAATGATGACAAAGTCCAGCAGTAACTCCTGAAAAAGGTGGCAAAGTCCAGCAGTAACTCCTGAAAAAGGTGGCAAAGTCCAGCAGTAACTCCTGAAAATGGTGGCAAAGTCCAGCAGTAACTTCTGGAAATGATGGCAAAGTCCAGCAGTAACTCCTGAAAATGGTGGCAAAGTCCAGTGGTAACTCCTGAAAATGATGGCAAAGTCCAGCAGTAACTCCTGAAAATGATGGCAAAGTCCAGCAGTAACTCATGAAAATGATGGCAAGGTCCAGCAGTAACTCCTAAAAATGATGGCAAAGTCCAGCAGTAACTCCTGAAAATGAAGGCAAAGTCCAGCTGTAAGTCCTGAAATTAATGGCGAAGTCCAGCAGTAACTCCTGGAAATGATTGCGAAGTCCAGCAGTAACTCCTGAAAATGATTGCAAAGTCCAGCAGTAACTCCTAAAAATGATTGCAAAGTACAGCAGTAACTCCTGAAACTGGTGGCGAAGTCCAGCAGTAACTCCTGAAAATGGTGGAAAAATCCAGCAGTTACTCCTGAAAATGATTGCAAATTCCAGCAGAAACTCCTGAAAATGATGGCAAAGTCCAGCAGTAACTCCTGAAAATGGTGGCAAAGTCCAACAGTAACTCCTGAAAATGATGGCAAAGTCCAGCAGTAACTCCTGAAAATGATAGCAAAGTCCAGCAGTAACTCCTGAAAATAATGGCAAAGTCCAGCAGTAACTCCTGAAAATGATGGCAAAGGCCTGCTGTAACTCCTGCAAATGATGACAAAGTCCAGCAGTAACTCCTGAAAATGATGGTAAAGTCCAGCAGCAACTCAAGCAATTGTTGGCAAAGTCCAGCAGTAATTCCTGAAAACAATGGCAAATTCCAGCAGTAACTCCTGAACATAATGGCAAAGTCCAGCAGTAACTCCTGAAAATGATAGCAAATTACAGCAGTAACTCCTGAAAATGATGGCAAAGTCCAGCAGTAACTCTTGAAAATGATTGAAAAGTCCAGCAGTAACTCCTGAAAATGATGGCAAAGTCCAGCAGTAACTCCTGAAAAAGGTGGCAAAGTCCAGCAGTAACTCCTGAAAAAGGTGGCAAAGTCCAGCAGTAACTCCTGAAAATGGTGGCAAAGTCCAGCAGTAACTTCTGGAAATGATGGCAAAGTCCAGCAGTAACTCCTGAAAATGGTGGCAAAGTCCAGCGGTAACTCCTGAAAATGATGGCAAAGTCCAGCAGTAACTCCTGAAAATGATGGCAAAGTCCAGCAGTAACTCATGAAAATGATGGCAAGGTCCAGCAGTAACTCCTAAAAATGATGGCAAAGTCCAGCAGTAACTCCTGAAAATGAAGGCAAAGTCCAGCTGTAAGTCCTGAAATTGATGGCGAAGTCCAGCAGTAACTCCTGAAAATGATTGCGAAGTCCAGCAGTAACTCCTGAAAATGATTGCAAAGTCCAGCAGTAACTCCTTAAAATGATGGCAAAGTACAGCAGTAACTCCTGAAACTGGTGGCGAAGTCCAGCAGTAACTCCTGAAAATGGTGGAAAAATCCAGCAGTTACTCCTGAAAATGATTGCAAATTCCAGCAGAAACTCCTGAATATGATGGCAAAGTCCAGAAGTAACTCCTGAAAATGATGGCAAAATCCAGCAGTTACTCCTGAAAATGATTGCAAAGTCCAGCAGTAACTCCTGAAAATGAAGGAAAAGTCCAGCAGTAGCTCAAGCAAATGATGGCAAAGTCCAGCAGTTACTCCTGCAAATGATGTCAAACACAAGCAGGAACTCCTAAAAATGATGCCACATTCCAACAGTAACTCCTGAAAATGATGGCAAAGTCCATCAGTAACTCCTGAAAATGATGGCAAAGTCCAGCAGTAACTCCTGCAAATGTTGGAAAAGTCCAGCTGTAACTCCTGAAAATTATGGCAAAGTCCATCAGTAACTCCTGAAAATGATGGCAAAGTCCAGCAGTAACTCCTGAAAATGGTGGCAAAGTCCAACAGTAACTCCTGAAAATGATGGCAAAGTCCAGCAGTAACTCCTGAAAATGATAGCAAAGTCCAGCAGTAACTCCTGAAAATGATGGCAAAGTCCAGCAGTAACTCCTGAAAATGATGGCAAAGGCCTGCTGTAACTCCTGCAAATGATGACAAAGTCCAGCAGTAACTCCTGAAAATGATGGTAAAGTCCAGCAGCAACTCAAGCAATTGTTGGCAAAGTCCAGCAGTAATTCCTGAAAACAATGGCAAATTCCAGCAGTAACTACTGAACATAATGGCAAAGTCCAGCAGTAACTCCTGAAAATGATAGCAAATTACAGCAGTAACTCCTGAAAATGATGGAAAAGTCCAGCAGAAACTCCTGAAAATGCTGGCAAAGGCCTGCTCTAACTCCTGCAAATGATGACAAAGTCCAGCAGTAACTCCTGAAAATGATGGCAAAGTCCAGCAGTAACTCCTGAAAATGGTGGCAAAGTCCAGCAGTAACTCCTGAAAATGATGGCAAACTACAGCAGTAACTTCTGAAAATGATGGCAAAGTCCAGCAGTAACTCCTGAAAATGATGGCAAAGTCCAGCAGTAACTCCTGAAAATGATGGCAAAGTCTAGCAGTACCTCCTGAAAATGATGGAAAAGTCTAGCAGTAACTCAAGCAAATGATGGCAAAGTCCAACAGTAACTCCTGAAAATGATGGCAAAGTCCAGCAGTAACTCCTTAACATGTGAGCACATTATTTGTTGTTTTTTGTTTCAATTGTTTTGTTACCATGTAATGACATAAATAGTTTTTGTTTGTTCAGATGTTTTGCCATTTTGTAAACAGCAATTTCAATAAAATCATGGAATTTTTATTTGCCAAAAGAACTCAATATGTTTACACCAGTAAAATCCTGGCAGCCAGTAAAGTTTTTCGTTTAGCTTGCAGGCTAGTATTAATGTTGATAACTCAAGACATCTATTAGCAAGCTGATTCAATTTGTTATCAGTGCCAAGCCCGCGGGTCTCTACTAATTTCCATCCCTGCTCACCTTGAGTGGGTTTGAGAAGATGTCCATGAGCAGGCCTCGGTGTGCGTGGTCTGTCTTCTCCAGGGTCTCCAACAGGAACGGCATCTTGTCAATGGCCTGGTACACACGGTACACATCCTGGCAGGGAAAACATGGAAATGTAGACAGGTCATGTTCATAGAAAACAGGGTTATTCTTGAATACAGGTAAATTAAACACAAATACAACATATCATGTTAACTGTTTACTTCCGGATGGAAATTAAGCTCAGATTATAACAAAGGGTATTATTTGGTCAATGGGATGATGGGAAAAAATAATTTCATTGGATTTGCATTTTATTCATGCCCGTTTTACTACATTTCCACACAGTTTCCATATTTGATTTGCAAGAACACAGAGCTACGATAAAGAGGTTTTTCTGCTTTTTAAAAAAAGGCTGTAAAATAGACCGATCCCTATGCAAACAAACAAAGAAACGGAAATTTAAAAATATATTTTTTTTATAAAGAAATGTCTGATGATTATTATATTTAAATTTTATTTCATAAACATCTAACAAAGTATATAACTATAACTTTTTGTGCCAATTGCATTCTTTCCCAAAATGTCCAGGAAAAAGCCTGATGTGTCAATATTTGATGATAAAAAAAATTAATATGGTCCATTTTGTCGGAAAAAATATCCCAAATTTGCCATTTTTTCGATTTAAAAAATCCCAATTAGACCAGCCAAACTCCTTTTCCAACATGGCGAGAGATAAAAAATATTAAAACAAGATGCGTTTGTGAAACACAATGTCCCCCTAGATGACGTTTGACTTTGGAGAATGACCTTGACCTTGTGAAGGATGACCTTGACCTTGACCTTTCACCACTCAAAATGTGCAGCTCCATGAGATACACATGCATGCCCAATATCTAGTTGCTATATTCAATATTGCAAACGTATTCATAAAATAAGCGATTTGGGCCACATATATTTGACCTCTGACCTTGAAGGATGACCTTGATCTTGACCTTTCACCACTCAAAATGTGCAGCTCCATGAGATGCACATGCATGCCAAATATCAAGTTGCTATCTTCAATATTGCATAAGTATTTATAAAATAAGCGATTAGGGCCACATATATTTGACCTCTGACCTTGAATGATGACCTTGACCTTGACCTTTCACCACTCAAAATGTGCAGCTCCATGAGATACACAGGCATGCCAAATATCAAGTTGCTATCTTCAATATTGCAAAAGTATTCATAAAATGAGCGATTTTAGCCATATATATTTGACCTCTGACCTTGAAGGATGACCTTGACCTTTCACCACTCAAAATGTGCAGCTTCATGAGATACACATGCATGCCAAATATGAAGTTGCTATCTTCAATATAGCAAAAGTTATTGCAAAATGTTAAAGTTGGCGCAAACAGACCAACAGACCAACAGACAGACCAACAGACAGACCAACAGACAGGGCAAAAACAATATGTCCCCCACTACTATAGTGGGGGACATAAAAAATTTGTATTTTCGGCTAGTCATCGGCCTTATAAAGATGTGCACCAGTTTCCTGGTTCCCTCACCTGGAGGTTTGCCCTTTTCCTCTGGAACTTCTTTGCCAGCCTCTGGAAGTCTGGTATCTTCCTCAGCTGGTCCTCGTACAGCATCTGTCTCAGGTCTGTGTCCTCCACCAGGGCCTCAACGATGTTCAGTCGCTCACCTGGCCACACAAATAGACACGAGTATATTAATAAATGTTATGGGCTTGCATAAAGGACGTGGACATTTGGGAACGTTGTACAATTAATACACATATAGACATAGGTCAATGATATTAATTTACATCATTTTAAGGAGTTATATACAAGCATGTTTGTTTGTTTTTATTAAGTAAAGGCTCCAACAATATGATGAAGACAACAATAATGATGATGATAATGATGATTATGATGATGGACACACAGTCAAAATGAAAATTATCCAGTGCCCCAGATAAGCTGCGTATCTGCGTCTTTTACCCTATTAAAATGTTTAAAAAAGCAAAGAAGTACAATATCATGCGTATTAAGAACGCAACCAATTTGACTTTTACGCAAACTCGTCAAATGGGATGCGTACAATACAATGGCTTCGATCGAAAATGCTTTTCTCATCTTCGGTATTTTCTCTTTTAAAGTATTATCGTAACGAGGCGATGCTTTCATTCAGCAAGCACCTGGATGTTGGAGCAAGAAACAGTCAAACTAAATAAAACGCTCTGCGGACTAGATTTCATAGTAAAATAAAGAGTCTGACCAAATAATTTACGACGACATACATGCGTTTTCAATCTGACTTAATCCGTCGTTTTATAACTCAGTTCACCCTATTTCAAGAATGAAATCACCCTATTTTTCAAAATCAAAGGGTGAAAACCCTATTTCCCAAATAATTATCTGGGCCACTGTTATCTTTGAATTTTTTGTTTCACCATTAATATGAGCAACTGCAACATACTTTGGTGTTGACCAAAAAGCGAACACACTATTGTGTTTAACAAAGAAGTAGGGTTTACACTTATGTGAAGTTCTTACATGAAAGAAAAGTATGAGTGTAATTTATTCAAAAAAAATTTTATTCAGGACTTTTTTTTTTTGTTCAACAGAAGATCCATGTATGAAAGCCTTAAAAAAAACATTATCAAAATGTATACATGTTAACTAACATGAAAGAATTGGCATATACAAAGTAAAACACAAGACTTTACCAAGTTAAATATATAGAGGATATTTGTTGGATTCGGTTGATTATCGATTTTAATTCACGAGTGATCATATAAAATATAGATTTTCTATGATCACGAGTGAATTAAAATCGATATTCCACAGAATCCAACAAATTGTCTTTATATTTTATGCTTTTTTTCACCGTTTACATACATTGTTTAAGAGTTTAACAAAAGAATTTCGCTGGGATAGTGACGTCATTTCGTCAAAAAAATGACGTTAATTTTCACTGTTTGAATCAGTGATATTATCAGTTTTAATTCACTGATATTTCTCTATAAACCACCAAAAAGCATAAAATAAAAAAGTCAACTCTAAAGTGAAGAGCTAAGTACCAAACAAGGCTAGTGAGATATAATAAGGGGTGACAAACCTATTTTGTTGACGTCCACTAGAGGCTGTTTGACCCAGTGACCTAGTAACCTCTGACCCTGCGCAGTACGACATCGATTCAGTAGACCCAAAACAGACTGGTTCTTATTGCCACCTAAAGCAACATATTACAAACACAATATAACATCTTTATTTTTAGAATAAAACAAGAGATGTGTTTGTCAGAAACACAATGCCCCCTAATGCGCCACTATTTATTTGTTTGACCTTTGACCTTGAAGGAAGACCTTGACCTTTCACCACTCAAAATGTGCAGCTCCATGAGATACACATGCATGCCAAATATCAAGTTGCTATGTTTAATATTTCAAAAGTTATTGCAAAACTTTACTATTTTAAATTTTTAAATTTTTTACCTTTGACCTTGAAGGATGACCTTGACCTTTCACCACTCAAAATGTGCAGCTCCATGAGATACACATGCATGCCAAATATCAAGTTTCTATGTTCAATACTTCAAAAGTTATTGCAAAACTTTACTGTAAGGTTAAAGATTTGGGACAGAATGACAGACAGAAACAGAGAAAAACAGACAGACAGGCCAAAAACAATATACCCCCGATCATTTGATCCGGGGGCATAAAAATATGACTACCAATTTGCCATTTTAAGAAAAATTATTAAAGTATATATTCTATATTACTTATTACATCAATCACGTGTGAGGTATGGATTTTATGTGCCTTATTTTAGTTTTATTAAAAAAGGCTAAAATCTAAGAGGAATTCATTTTTTGGTGGTTCTGTAACACAATTTGACCCGCCCACCTCACATGCAATGCCCACTGAGGTCTAAAAATATAAGGTAATTATGTATTAAGTTTGATAAATACCGGTAGCTTATTACTTCACTCTGGAAAAAAGGAAACAGTAACCCAAGTTTGACAATGCCTGACCAACCCCACCCCCCAACATTTAATAATACACATTTCAAATTTTTTTTTTTTTAAATAACAAGACATTGTGACATTCCTTAAATCCAGGAGAATGCAGACAGGCCAATCCATATGATGACTATAATACAGTGCTATATGATGACTATACAGTGCTATATGATGACTATACAGTGCTATATTTTGGACGTTTTACTCTCATGTTTGCACTTGACCTTGAAGGTAATCAGCTGAATCTTGCTAGCAACACAACATCTCAGTACGACTCGTTCACCTAGCAACACAACATCTCAGTACGACTCGTTCACCAAGTAAGTTCTATATTCTTCAATCTATTGAGGGGTTAGTGAGCAGACAAGCAATATTTTACAATAAAGTGCTATATTCAGACCTTTGATCTAAACGTTCGACCTTGACCTCCAAGGTAGTTTGTGATTTTTATTTTCAACATCCTGTCTCATATTTGTCAACAATTTAATGTTTTATAATCCTTAAATTCATGCAGAGGCAAGACAGTTGAAACACATATGAGGAAAAAAATACCAAACAGTCTCACTGATCTACTGTGGATAATAAGGTTGTAAGCACCAATACTATTAAAGTATTTATAATCTATAAGAAGCCATTCAAACCTTCCAGGGCACTGGGCAGGAGATTCAATGCCCGCACAGCCGCTGTGTCCAGTCTCATGTACTGACCAAGGTCAAACGTGGACAGTGAGTACTGGCCAAAGTTGCTTTCATCTGACAGTAGCTCCAGATACTTGATGACTGCCGACAGGGAAGACATTGCGTGCTGTTTTTCTAATTCAGCTGGAAAACACGTTGAAGTCGTTATCATACAGGAACTAGTTTGTATGTTTATTTGGAATTGTTTCCATTTTAAAAGTTTTTCAGTAATACCCGGGGTCTCAGTAAACCTGGCCACCCTTCTGATGGAAAAGATGGCCTACCAGTACTAAGCTCATATATTACAACTGCCCTACTTTAATTAATAGTATGAAGTCTGTAGTATGTAGTATTTTTTTCCACCACATTGGCAATTGGGTCAGGTCCCTTTGCATTAGTCAAAATGTTGCTACAAATTAGTGAACAAAATGGAAAACATGTGTTGTTGATTTCTTGCTTACACACACTTCAAAAAATTGAGAATGAAAGTGATTTAAATATTATATTTACTAAAGTGCAACTTCAAGAGCTGGATTTGAGATGAATTGAATGTTGTGTCTTATCAACCCAAAAATTTTTTGAAGGAAATCTTAAATTGGGAAATTTTAGGTTTAATTTGGAAAAAATGTATACTTTTTTCTATCAGGAATTGGTCCCCCTAACGGACCCAAATTTGAACAACAAATACACTGACTCTTGATCATAGACAGGATTGCAGGGACGGGATATGAAAACAATAGGGTGCTTTTATTAACATTTGATGTGAACAAACATTCTTTTAACTTGCATGTATATGGGGGTGGGCTCTGAAATGCAGCAAATTGTTAATTAAATAACACAAAGCCCTTCATTGAACTTTTTTGCAATCATGGAAATCATATAAGCCATATTAGCGCCATAACATTTAAAAGGCTTGCCAAAATCTATCTGACACTGATTCCAATGGTTAATTTATGCTAATTCAATTCACTTATAGATATAGGTAAGCTATAACTGTCACACAAGTAATTTTTTCATGTCAATGGACAGGACAGGACATATTGAATACTATAATTCTGTCACACTTTTTTAAAAGCTACTATATCTGATCACCGAGAGCTGCTGCATTGCCTTGCTCCCCTTTCTTCATCTTGAGCAGCCTGTTCAGGTCCTGGACGCTGTCCTTGTTTGTAAACTCACCTGTGGGGTGCAAATACAAATCTTAACTCTTTCAGTGCTGGAACCAAATTTTGAAGGCCTTTGCAAACAGTTTGGATCCAGATGAGACGCCACAGAATGTGGCGTCTCATCAGGATCCAAACTAATTGCTATTCTGATAGTATTCTTTGAAAAAATCGCAGAAATTGCTAATTTTAGAAATTCAGCAGACGACATTTTAGCAGACCACAAATTTCCCAGCATGCAAAGGGTTAAAGCATGTGCAAAAGGGTCATCCTAGTTCAGCAAGCTTTTATGGAAATGTTCATTTTGAGGAAGTCCCTTCCAAACAAGAATCCAGTTCAAGCAGAGAGTATTGCACAGGCTAATCTGGGACAACACTTTATGAACATACAATAAGACTAGTTTTCTAAGAATGAGGCTAAAAAATTAGCTTTTTGAACATAATCCACTCACATGCAGTTAGGACACTATACATATACCAGAAGCTAGAAATGTAATCTAGACAAAGAAAGACGATTTTAATAAATCCATTTCTTCGTTCTTCATTGGGAGTGTTCTTTACATCTCCCCCAGAGACACCAAATACTGGTTCTTGTCCGAGGAAAAAGGACTCGAAAGCGTTTCAAAAAAGCCTTAGTATTTTTATGCAATCAAGCTAAAATATATAGGTTTAAACTAATAAATCCTTTTCTATTGGACCTTAAGATGAACTCTTCTACATTTACAATGTACATTATCTCTTTAATGTACAACAGGGTAACACACTTTGATTCCGAAGCAGCGAGAACTGTCATTATTGTGTTTGAGATACTCCGCATATCACTTTGACTGGGAGCATGTGCAGTTCAGCTTTAAGTACTGCATGGTGTCCCAACAATTCAAGCTCCCTACCTATTAAGAAGTTTCATCTTGATATCTCATATTATAGCAAAACAAGGGACAAAATTGTCACAAAACCAGGTTTTCATTGTGAAAAAAAATCTGATAAAGGGAGACAACTCAAACTGAACTTTTGAAATGAACAAAGAAAATTAACCCCCTTTGTAAGTTTGTTTTAAAATAAATCTATTTTTAGTCGTGGCGACCTTGACATTGGAGATATGCACATGAATTTATTTTTTTTGACCTTTGACCATGAAGGATGACCTTGACCTTTCACCACTAAAAATGTGCAGCTTCATAAGATACACATGCATGGCAAATATCAAGTTGCTATCTTCAATATTGCAAAAGTTATGAGCAACGTTAAAGTTTTCGGACGGACACACGGACGGACGGACGGTCAAAATTTGTGTGCGTATGGAAAGGCGTTGTCCATATACACATGCGTACCAAATATGAAGGTTATATCTCAAGGGACATTTATGGCCATTTTTGACCTTTGAACTCAAAGTGTGACCTTGACCTTGGAGATATCGACGTAATTATTTCGCGCGACACACCGTCCAATGATGGTGAACAAATGTGCCAAATGATTTTAAAATCTGACAATGAACGACATAGTTATGGCTCGGACAAGCTCATTTATGGCCATTTTTGACCTTTGAACTCAAAGTGTGACCTTGACCTTGGAGATATCGACGTAATTATTTCGCGTGACACACCGTCCAATGATGGTGAACAAATGTGCCAAATGATTTTAAAATCTGACAATGAACGACATAGTTATGGCCCGGACAAGCTTGTTCCGCCCGCCCGCCAGCCCGCCAGCCCCCCAGCCAGCCCGCCAGCCAGCCAGCCAGCCCACCCGCATTCGCCAATCTAATAACCAGTTTTTTCCTTCGGAAAACCTGGTTAAATATATGCCCAGGACAAAATTTAAGCATGAACAAGGGCAATAACTTAACTTTTGAAAGCATGCTTTTATGGTTCATTTGCCCTGCACTTATCCTAAATGAGATTACCTACGTAATATGTTCACAGTTGATAACTGATATTATTTTCAAGATTATGCACAGTCACAATCAGTGTTTTTTTTCAGTTTTGGGGGAAGGGGGTCGGGTCCCCTGAGGGGGGGGGGAAATTGGCGCGTAAAAGGGGAAAAGGGGAAAATTTCTATGCTTAGCTAGTCACAGTACAAAATCAAGTTTTAACACTAATTCACCATACCGAGGGAGAAAAACATACTTCAAACTCTTTTATTCATAAACATGTTATGTTCATGTTCAAAGTTCAACATTTCTGGGCTTTTCAGTGAATTTATCAATTATTCTGGTGACCTCCTCTTCACCAAGTCTCTCCGTGTGAAGACAAAGTCTGATCAGGGACTCCAGTGTAGCTTCCCCAAGCCTGTTTCTCTGTGGCGTACAAAGCAGGTTGAGCAAACTAAACAGTCCTCAACACTCTCTTGACCGGACGTTTCTGGCGTTTCACTGCCCGCATTTGAAGAAGACTGACTTTTAAGTTGTACTTGTTTGAAAAGAATATCAATTTATTTTTAAGTTAAAACAGATTTGTCAATTTTTTTTTGATAGCTTTTGTTGTTGTGCTACATGTTGGAATACGTATGGTTTGCAGTAGATGTCGTAAAGCGAAAGTCGTGATAGTGAACTACGTACGGTTTGCGGTAAAGGCTAAAATAAAGTAAACACACGGATGCAGTTCAGGAAAATTGTAGAAAATTCGTAACGAAAGACGTATTTAAATGAGGTATTGATTAAAATTGAATAACACTTCCGAGAGGGGAATTTTAAAAATATTTGGGGGAAAAATATATACTCTTGAGATGGGGGAATGGGGCCGAATAACGCCGAATATTTCATCACAAAAAAACACTGACAATGTAAGTATGAAAATTAATAAATGACAATTCTCAAAATATGTAAGCAATTCTTATTTGTCCAGTTGTTGTTTTTTTGCCCAAATGTACAGCCTCTTACAGGCTGTTTACAAAAGTAAACAAAAAGGCCGTTTCTGAATGGCAAAAAGTATTTATTTTTTTCCCAAAACTCTGACAATCACTTCCCCCGAAAATATGCCAAATTTTTTCAATAAACTCAATAATTGGTTTATTGAGTTTATTAACAGAAATTCAATTCCCTGGCACTTTATAATATAAATTGTATAAAGCAGTTAAACATGCAGTTATAAACATGTGGTATACTGTTATTTATAATCTTATTAATAATGTTTAATTTTTGCCAATTTCAAGGTCTATTGCGATTTTGTTCCCAATCAAAAAGGCACAGACTGTTAAATATAAAGCAAAAAAAATCACTGGTCTCTTAAGAATATAGCATCCTCTTAATGAGATCTACTTACCTGTAAGTTTCAAAATCATAACTCTTTTGACTTTCAATGTATGCCTCAGGCTTAATTAAAGTACAAATATTAACAAAGGGCAATAACTGTAAAACTATAAATAGCAATAATTTATAGAGCTAATGCAGTACATCAGACTGGCATAAGCCTGTGGGCCCGTCTGATATTTCTGACCAACATTTTGAAAGGCTGACAATGAAAAGCAAGATCGTTGAACTTAATGTCTAATAATTTTTGCTTCCAAACATTGTAACCCTCTTGCAGTTTTCACAACAGCATTATTTCGTGGTTACCGGTTCATGATATTTCCAGACATAAAAAGATCTTTCTTTTAACATTCATAACAACTGTCAGCAGTACACTGCAGAATCAATAAATTCCAAGAAAGATTCCAAACTTTTACAGAGCCTCACGAGTTTGTACCAAACGACATCTGACTTAACTTATGGTTCACAAAAGTAGTCCGACATATGCGATTTTACCTTGTAAATTTTAGTACAGTCTCCTCGAATATAAAAATACAAGTATCAAAATTATCATTCAAAAATGGAAAAGAAAAACTAAGTTTGATTTATTTGTTAGTGGATCTGTGTATAATCAGATTCCTGTGCATATTCTGCTTTATAATGTTTTTTACTGTTTAAACTTTACTGTAATGGCAAGTTACAGTATCATGGAAGATATGGAAAGGTAAACATATTAAAAATATAAATAAATCTGTGTTAAATGCATCAATAACACTCAAGGATGTATGTTTAGAGGTGTAAATTTTTTCCCCAAACTTAAACACTAAAATAATTGTCTTTACCATGGCTTTTTGCACTATTTGTTGCCCTTTCTGGAATCAACAATGCTTTAAAATGTTTTTTTAAAATTTACTTTGCCCTGCCCCTATGCCCCCTTAAAATACTCATAATTTAGGCCGGCAAAATTTTCAATGGGCCTGTATATGTTTCCTCCTCGTAGGACAGTATGGAATGTAAATTGTGACTTTCTGCTACATGAAATATATCTACCTATTAAGTTTAAGTTGATAAATGTTTTATTTTTAAGATATGATCTGGACAATATTTCATAACAAAAATAAACAAAGGACCAACACTCTACTTGCGTAGTCTTATGCAAGTAACTAACAAGTTCTCTACTTGTTGCAGAATGGCCGTAGATATAATATAAAGCATGACAACAAACACACAAGTTGGCTGGGTCAGGACTCTAACCTAAAATTGTAGACAAATGTTCTCAACCAAGGGAGCTAAATGTCCTGTTAAATGTTAATCTTACTTCTCTTCCTCTCTGTAACCATGACACCACTTCTCTCCAGGACCTGTTTCAGTTTGCCCGCCTCACTGGCTGTGTCGCCCATGGCCACCAGGCATTCCTTGGGTCCCAGCTGCACTAACAGCGCCTGGGGAGTGGGATATAGAAGCTTATATGCATTCCCATAAAGACTACCATTTGGTATCCATCGTGTGCAAAGGAGGTTTTGAGTTCCAGGGTTGGAAATAAGAAGGTGGCGGACCACTCAGTTTTCTGATATAATATGTAGGGTGTATTCAAACATCAATGTTGGTAAACTTTGGCCAAAATGCAAGGTTCAAAACTCTCCAGTCCCATCCCTGCTTGGGGAGCACTTTAATGGGTTGGATCTGTCCTTCTTGAGCCTGCAGTTTAGCAGATTGATATTGAAGTTGAAGTCTGGTACATCCAGTGTACAACGTACTTATCAGGCCCCACAATTTCAAACTTCATCCAAGTATTAAAATATTTTACTTCCAGTAATTGAATTAAAAAAAGTCTTATAGGCATTCTGATTGGTAAATAATTTTTGGAAAATTGAAGGAAATCATTTAAGGCAGAAAATTTAAGGTCAATAGTTTGATAAAGACTCAGGAAAGCAATACCGGTAATCTCCGATGTTATGTTAGAAAAATGTCATGTTCTTTCCAGAAAAAGTAGCAAAAAAGGCACAAACTTAAAACTCACTCATGCTTAAATAAATAGTTTGTAAACCAAATAGAATATTCGATTGTGAACTTGGAATAACAAAACTTGAAAGGGATATGGCTTTTAAACATAGTAAAATTTAAGAAAACCCATTTACTACCTCAAGATTTGAGAACTGATCGTTGTCTGTGAATTCAGAGACTTGGAACTTTCTCAGTGTGGCATCAGCATACCCCACCCCTATAACCTACAAAGGAAGCAAAAGTTCTGTGGCAAAATTATCTTACAATAAACAGAATACTCATTTTTCATTGGCTATGGTTTTTGTACCCTTTGGGGAATTTTGGCCCGGTCCCTTTGGATTGGGAAAAGTTGCGTAATTTTGGCTAAAATTCTTAAATTAGTGTTGCTGTCTTTTCGCTTACAAATGCTTTATAATTGAGAATACAATTGGTTTGAATAAATTTTCTAAGGTTTTACCAGCTTGACTTGAGATGAATTAAAAGTTGAGATGAATTTATATTTTAAATCAAAGCGCTGAAGGCACTGAAGTTGTTTGCTTTTGTATAATCTTAGACGCAGCTCAGTTTTCAAAATTATGTTATAGCTTTTTATATCGCAAGTTTGAAATGAACACAACCCATTCAAACTTATAAAGAGTGTCGAGATGTGTTTTTATTTCAAATTATTAATAAACAAGATAATTTAAGCTTCATTTTGGGAAAACTGGGCTTAATGCTTATGCATTAATTCATCCAAGTACCTGAAACTCTCTTTAAACGAAACACACCATACAATCAGAAAGTGTTGTCCTTGATTAGCTTGTGCGCATTGCACAGGCTAATCAGTGTGCACAGGCTAATCTTATTTGACATGCATTAAGCCCCATTTTCCCTGAAAGAAGCTAATATGATCAGATTTCAATGATAAACTGGCCAATGTTGACGCACAAGCTGTTAAACGCTACACTGGCCAATGTCATCTTACAAGCTGTTAAACACTATTGATTACATACACGCACTCCATGTCTGCAGTGTACCAGTGGTGAACTATAAACAGGCAGATGGGGTGGTTATGATCATTCCTAGCGTAGAAGAGCAGACGCTACTAGCATTCGTTGTCTGCATTATTTTACTGCAGGTAGTGCAGACGTACGAGTGCTGTCGCTCATGCAAAGCGTGCGCTCTCATTGGCCAATAGCGATTGTCCAATACAACGACGCTCCGCCTAGTGTATTTAACAGCAGACTGACTTGCAAAACTTTCTCTACATTAGTTGCTCGCTAGCGCGACCAACTAAAAATGAGATCAACAGACAGAGGGAAAGCCGGCCGTCAGACGTTGCTGAACAATTAAAAGGGCCACAGCAAAAATGCAAGATCGTCGGACTTACTGTCCGGTCATTTTTGCTTTCAAAGATATAAATCCACTTGCAGTTTTCATGACAACATTATTTTCTGCTTGCTGATTTATGATATTTCCAAATATGAAAAGTTCATTTATGTCAAATCTTGTAAGTCAGTAGTACATTGCAGGATCGATAAAATCCGAGTATTATTCCAAACATTAACAGAGCGTCTTAAATTATCGCCGAACGACATTTGGTTCAACTATTGGTTAGCGAAAGTAGTCAATACATTTTCGATTTTTCCTTGCATTGCACGCAAGTCGCAAATATTCCAAGGTGGCAGACAATAAAAGGAAATAACGATGCTCAGTGAAAATGACAAATAACAAGATGCGTTTGTGAAACACAATGTCCCCCTATATGACGTTTGACCTTGGAGGATGACCTTGACCTTGTGAATAATGACCTTGACCTTGACCTTTTACAACTCAAAATGTGCAGCTCCATGAGATACACATGCATGCCAAATATCAAGTTGCTATCTTCAAAATTGCAAAAGTATTCATAAAATAAGCGATTTGGGCCACATATATTTGACCTCTGACCTTGAAGGATGACCTTGACCTTGACCTTTCACCACTCAAAATGTGCAGCTCCATGAGATACACATGCATGCCAAATATCAAGTTGCTATCTTCAATATTGCAAAAGTTATTGCAAAATGTTAAAGTTGGGCCAAACAGACCAACAGACAGACAGGGCAAAAACAATATGTCCCCCACTACTATAGTGGGGGACATAAAAATCTAATTATTATGATCATATTATTAGTAGTGATTAATGAAAAGGGTGTGTCATTCAACGATGGAGAATACGTTTTAGATACAATTAACACATTGTCATTAGAAATTTATGTATTTATACCTATTGAATGTGACAGAATTAGTGTTTGTAATTTGGAGTTCATTCTGATCACGAAGAAAAATACATACATCTAACAAGATTAAAGTTTGAAAAAAGGAAACAGACAAACATGATGCGATTTATATGTTTGTGGATCTGTGTATATGTATAATCAGATTCATGTGTGTATTCTGCTTTATTATATTTGTCATTCTATACAGTTTATTGTAATGGCATTTAAGAAGATATTAAAATGTAAACGTGTATTAAATACATTAATTATTCTTTGTTAAAACTCAATTATGTATGTTTATATGAGTAGATATTTTCCATAAAATGAAAAATACGCTTCATTTATTTCTTCAAATTAGGATGTTCACACTACTTTTGCTCTTTCTTAAATCCACCATGCTTAAAAATCTTACCCGCTGTCCGTTATCAGAGGACAGTTTCACCGCTACCACTCCGACAGAGTTTGACATGTCAGAACTGCCAAACAAGATGTCCTCAAACTGGGTCAGATTGCCCGGGGAGGCCTGTGGCATAAAGATAAACATGAGCCTCGATCTGAAAAATGGGGTCTAATGTATGGCTGCACAGGCAAATCATGGAAGACACTTATACACCAAAACTGGCTTGCACAGGCTAATATGGGACTAAACTACGCATATTCATTAAACCCTGTCGTCCATGAGCAAAACTCAAATACAATAGGTTAAAAGGGTTCTAGCTACTTCTGAACATGTATTTCTAATATTACTGCATTGCAAGATGTTTAATTACACATTGCTTTTAGACATCTGTAAAGGTACCCATATGTAAGATGAATATAGGGTTTGAGTGACAAATAACAAATGATGTTTGTGAAATATGTTAACCCCCTCCCCCAACAGCAGTATAAGTCAATATTTGCACAATTGCTGGGAGATGTCTTTTAGTGTTCACCTGTTTACCTCAATAAATAGGCATTTTCTTTTCCTATCTATCACATGTCCAGCATACAAACTTATTATGACTGTTGGTCATAGTGTTCCTCAGACATCTTGAGAAAAATAAATAGTTTTCCAACGGAAAGACTGTAAATTCACTCCCCCCCCCCTCCTCCCCTTCTTAGCAGGAAAGTATAAATACCTTGTATCCAAGACTCCACTCGTTGTTCTTGGCTCCTCCCTTGTTCTTGTACACTTCTACTCGATACTGTCTCACCAACAGTAGGTCACGCACAAGGGCCTCAAAGTTCATCTTGCTGAGGCACACTGACTCCACTTTCTTCTCCCCTACAGGTGGTTTACAAAGAGAATACAAGGTTATTGTGGAATACAGATGAGCCTCCGGGAACAGGGCGTACTGCAGGTGCAGAATGTGTCCCAGATGAGCATGTGCAGTTTGCAGTGGAAAAAAAGGGAGGACACTTTCCACTGTTATTGTATTTTTTCTTTAAAATAAGTCTTTTCTAAGCGAAAATCCAGTTGAAGCAGAAAGAGTTTAATCAGCCTGTGCAGACTGCACAGCCTCCATTAGTTTGGCAAATCATTCAGGTTTTTGTGAAATGCAAATGAGCCTATCCCAATTTTACTTACATCTGGTTTCATGTTGATCACATCATTTTTACTTTTTTCTGTCTTTATTTTGACACTGAATACAAAATGGCTATACAAGCATGTTTTTTTGTCATTTAATATCTACAAGTGTTTTTTTACACCTGTAGAAAAAAGGTGGGGGTCCTTGTTTAATATTGTTGTATCTATGAGGGTTTTTTTGCTTTGTTTGTTTTTCCTATAATTGAAACATTATTTCAAAATCATGCAGTCCAGAGCTGAAATATAAACAAAGAAATGAAAAAGCAATACCTGAGCCTAGGTACTTGACAACAGTGTTTGTCTTGAAAACATCCTTAGCAACAAACAAAGCATCTTGCCCATGGACAGTGTAATAGTCCTGCAAAAAAAAGCAGCAACTTGTGTTTTATTTACCAATATCTTCCAGTTAAATGCTACTTTAGAAAATAAGCTATCTGTGTTTATTTACTAATAAAATACTAGAGCTTTGTCACAGACGTGACGTATACCCCCATGTGCCTCATTGACACAGACTATTTTGCATGCTGTCTTCACAAAACAAGAGGAGCTAAGTTATGGCGATTTTAAAGAATTATTATGCCATTATCATTTATGGCCATTTTTGACCTTTGAACTCAAAGTGTGACCTTGACCTTGGAGATGTCGACATAATTTTTTCGTGCCACACACCGTCCGATGATGGCGATTCAATTATTTTAAAATCTCACAATGAACAACATAGTAATTGCCCAGAGAAGCTCATTTATGGCCTTTTTTGACCTTTGAACTCAAAGTGTGACCTTGAAGATATCAACTTAATTCTTTCGCACGAAACACCGTCCAATGATGGTGAACAAATGTTCCAAATGATTTTAAAATCTCACCATGAACAACATAGTTATGGCTCAGACAAGCTCATTTATGGCCATTTTTGACCTTTGAACTCAAAGTGTGACCTTGACCTTGGAGCTATGGATGTAATTCTTTCGCGCGACACACTGTCCAATGATGATGAACAAATGTGCCAAATGATTTTAAAATCTCACAATAAATGACAAAAGTTTTGGCCTGGACAAGCTCATTTATGACCATTTTTTACCTTTGAACTCAAAGTGTGACCTTGACCTTTGAGATATCAGGGGTTTTTTGGCTCGATTTTATAGCCGAAATTATGCTATGTTCCCAATCCCAAAAAGTATATAAAAAAAAAATTCCCAATTTACAAAAAAAAAATGTGTATTTTTTTTTTTATCTCAATTTTAAATCAATTACCTCAAACAAAGTATTATATTTTTTTTAATTTGAATGATTATAAAGAGTTATATTAAATTAAGTATTTCCCCTATCTGTGGACTTTTCGTGTGGAAAAAAATGCTTATGAATTTATTCTCCCAATTTCATGAACTTGCCGATAAAATTCCCAAATCCAAAGCCATGGGCTATCTTCCCAAAATGTGGAAAAAAAACCTGGATATTGACGTAATTCTTTCGCGCGACACACCGTCCAATTACAGTGAACAAATGTGCCAAATGATTTTAAAATCTTACGATGAACAACATAGCTATGGCCCGGACAAGCTTTCGGGACAGACCGACAGACCAACAAAGTGACTCCTATATAGCCCCCATTACCATTGGTAATAGGGGTATAATAAATCAAGAGTTCTGAAGCATTGGATACTACTTGGACACTAGAACCAGAGTGGTAACAGGAGCCGTGTTCTGCAAAAACTAGCCTTAATGCATGTGCAGTTTGCACAGGCTAAACAGTGACGACACTTTGTTTTAAGGAAATTTTCGTTTAAAGGAGGTCTCTTCTAAATGAAAACCAAGGTTAGGCTGAAATTGTTGTCCCTGATTAGCCTGTCTGAACTGCACAGGCTAATCTGGAACGGCACTTCATGAACATGCACTAAGCCCAGTTTGCTCAGAACCTTCCTCAATAAGCCATGCATAAGACTTTCATAATTCATGCATAAATATGATTTATACTCACAGATCTGTCAAAGAATCTGATTGTGGTGCCCGATTTCTGAAAGAAACAAGAAATGAGTCAGAATACACAAATGCCAAGGAGGTAGCCATCTTGACATCCCTTGATAACCCTTCTAGACAGACGGACAGTTGGCAGACTAAATGGGGACATGATGTAAATATTAGAAACAAACTTAAATATAGAGCATGTTCATTTATTATAAAATTCAGTTTAAAACTTATTTGTTTAAACCACATTTTGAAGCAACATGTCAATGTCCACAATTTTAATGTATAAATTGCAACCCAAATGCATTAATTTTTTTCAAACATTTAAGAGAAGTTCAATATTATAAATATTATCTTTTCAATCATTGTTTAAATTTGTCTTTCCCAAAATACCTCTGGCAAAGTTCTGTAGTAGGCCAGGAACCCCTGCTCCTGGGACAAATCTGCATGAGAGAAAAACACAGTGTCAGAAAGAACCAAAATATATAAACATGTTTTGATTTAATCATAATTGAATATTTATCGTACCAATAAACAAGAGAAATATGTATTTTTATATTTATTAAAATTATATTTCAGAAATGTGCTTATGCATCATATAAAAATAAAGTTTGACTTTGAAAAAAACACATAAATTACGCCGCAAATCGACAGTTGTACATATGTTTTACACATGGTGTTAGTCCCTTGGGTGTTCGATAATCTGCATGTACACTATTTTCTAATACAAGTCCCAACGGAAATCTGGTTATTCACTGAGTTAACTATGCCCACGAGCTACTGTATGCAGTGAATTGCTCAGTGAGTGGCAATTTAAATTTGTTTAACTCTGCCTATGATTATCCCTAACTCTCATAGTATCAGTCCTTCTCATAGTATTGTTACTTTAACGAAAAACCTTCAGAAGTACTGGAAAGTGTTCTTGTTTTTTCAATTTTTAGAAGTAGTAAATTATTTGATGGTTATTCATGACTATTACGACGGTCATTCTCATGATATCCGGTGTTCATTGGAAAGTAGGTCATGTTTATTCCAGGGTGACCCTATGATTTTTAATAATGTAACATACAATTTTGTTAGTTTGTTTATGGATTGATTGTAGCTTCATCAAATGTTTTATATGCCGCTTAGTTTTCAGGGCCCTCTATCAAATCTGCCGCCGAATTTCGGCGGCAGTCACCACCTGAAAAGTATATTTTTTTCCCCAAAAAAATGATTTTTTTCCCCTTCAGAAAATGAGAAAAAAAATCGCTGATTTATAGTTGAAAATTGACTCCAATATTTCACTGTCCGTTATGTTGCGTTGTCCAATATATCACAAATCGGCTATGGTTATGGATCCCAAAACATGCGACGAGCATAATGCCCAAATAACATGTTTTAATCTGAGAATTTGCGGAGATAAAATCAGGTACAAGCTAGTTTTTTACCCTCTTTTCACCCACTTTAATTTTCTGTTTATCACATTCATAATCCAGTTTTGACCAGATTGTTTGGTTTCATTGTACATCACTGTAGCACCTGTGTACTGCGATAAACAATAAGTCCTCTTGCCACAAACATCAGGTCATTTTGGGTGTTAACATTCTCTCTTGAAATTGCTATGAACTGCCAAAACGCACCAGTGCACACATTAAGGTGTATACAATTTAAACTGTAAATGTCACAAATCATACTGACCTATCTCAACAATCTTTGAGCGTTAGATACAGTGTAAACTACTTGCTTTTAATTGCGAGGCAAAGCTCCTTCAGTTTGTCAAAATGCACCATGCTTTCCATGAGGATAAGATGACGTCATTGTTGATGATTTTGTACATGGGGTCTAATTTGTGCATGCTTTCTTGAACAATAAAACTTGGCAATTGTTTTCGGATTACAAATTTAATAATACGCATTTGAAAATACTTACATGGAATAATGTTTTGTTTTATACCAATGAATAACATATGGATATAACACATGCTTCAATAAGGTAGGAAAATAGCGTGTTTTGAGATCGCCAAATACAATTTATATTGCGCGCCGGATATATCTAGGTCGCGATCATTGGACCCCTTCAACCGCAATATATTTGGACTTTTAAATAAGATAACTGTTATATAGATTGAGTAAAAGTCCACCTTTCTGTCCTATAGACAGTCACATATATAGCAATATATGTTTATAACGGTTCAACACAGTTGTTGTGTTTTGTTATAAAAATACCCCCATTTACAAAAAAATCCCCCTCCTAAGGGCTGCGGACCCCTTCCCCCAAAGTAGTGTGAGGGCGCTGGTTTTGGATAAAATGTACAAATATATTAAGAACATGAGCAAGAGTTTCGTTTATCCATTAAGTTACTTTTTTAGAACAAGCACATGCGCATAAAAACAAATCTTAGCAGCCAATCAGAAGGGCCAATACTATGAGACAATTGCACATGAAACAGATTAGTAGAGGGACCCAAGTCTAGCCAGTATTTTGACAAAACTTTTCCGATTAAAATGCAGTTTTCGTTGTTATGTCCAAGAATACGCATTTAACTATAGATCGACATTTAACACATGCGTGTTTTTGTATTTGTTCACTTCCGAAATTCATATGTATTCATTAAGAGGGCCGATACTACGAATACACATTCTCCACTCCAATTTGGTTCGACAAGTGTGGGCGAAAAGTAATTGACATATGATAAATATACATAACAAACAAACTGTTCACAATGACAGTTATTGAAATCCAATTGAGTGATTGTTTTATCACCAAATCTCCTACAACAAGGTGAAAATTAAATGCAGAACATTACAAATATTGCTATTACCAAGCTTTAATTCTTGGTTCGGTTGAAGTGCCATTGCATAATAGCGGGAAATTACACGATGTTCCAAAATTTATGTAAATAATGCAAATCGCAAGGGTTACAAGTCAGTAAACAAGATTTGCTTTCGTTTTTCTTAAAACCAAAACGAAATGCAAAGTGTATATATACTTTTATTCCTCCATATACAAGATACGAAGATCGAAACACAATAAAACTATAAATAAGCAAGGGTTCAGGTAAATACAAACAAACGATATACATGGATGTTAACAACAACATCAGCAAAAAAGAGAGAAAAATAGAAACATTATTATTTAGTAAAATCTCGATGCTTTGTTATTTTTGTTTTTTAACAGAGTCTCCAGGTTGTCCCATCTAGGAGGCAAAAGCGAATTTCTAGTCAGGCGCCAGGAGTATCGTGTTATCTTTATCATTTTGTTAAGTTGGAAAATTATATAATTAGTCAATCTCGAGCCTAGCACCAAAACACGAAATTGCTAAACAGACGATTCATGGCTGTAAGAACAAATTATTTAATTGTACTGTTTAATATATATATATATATATATATATATATATATATATATATATATATATATATATATATATATATATATATATATATATATATATACACACATATATATAACACATACATATATACTCGCGCAAGGTAATCATTTAGAGAGTTCCCTACTGTGAAAACATTTTGCAGACTAGTGATGAAAGTCTTGTATGAATGAAGTTGTCATAGTTTATGTCAAGAAACATCCGAAGAATATAATTGCACTGCTCAGAAAGACTAGAGCGACACATCTGGTTGAAAAAAACCAAGACCATTGGTGTCCATTATGGTATTCCATAACTGTTCACGAGTGTTTGAATTCGCATTACAGAGCAGAATACGATGGTGCACTATATTTGAATTCAATCCATTACAAAGTGCACATGTATTTAAATACGCGGGCATAGTAAGTCGCCCAATTACTCGCACTGTCTTGCTACAGAGAGAGGAGAGTTCAGGATTATTTCTGGCTATATTCCATAAAGCACACACTCCGTCGGATCGTAATATTGTTGAGCCAAGAAAGGGGTACTTCACCAAACACTCTTGCAGCAGATCTAAATTCCTTTTTTGTGTAACATGTCGGCCGAGCATGGCTTTCCACACACTTTTCACCGGGAACAGGCCTTCTGCAATGTACTGACCCATAATGTGGTGAAGTTCGTACGTGCACAATATCGCACGTATGTCGGGAATGAAACCATGATGTTGTTTGTCAAAGTTTTCATAATGTATGAGTCTGCTGTTAAACAAGTGTTTGACCATGTATGTATTTCGCAGGTTGCAAAGTTGTCCTAGAAAGACCAGCTTTCTGTAATCGACTACTGTCTCCATAGGCACAGCATGGATAGCACATAAAGTAAAGTTAGTTGCAGTGTTTTGTGGCAGACCCTGTATGTGTTTTAGGCAAAATCTATGAGAGCGTTCTAACTTGATTTTATCCTCTGCACTTATTGAAGTCCATAGTTCACAACCATATAATGCTTTTGGTATCACAATCGAGTTATAGACTTTTATAGATGTTGACGGGTTGAGTGACAGGGGAGATATTCCACTATTAACAATACTCAGATATGTCCCTCGAAGCTTGTTGCAAGCGTCATCAACCATTCCTGTAGAACATAGAAAAGGGTCGAACTTCAAACCGAGGTAAACGTAGGGAGATGCCTCTTTGATTGTGTGAGTACCAAGTTTAAAAGTTCGGTTTGTCTCTCCCTTCAAGCGTTCGTTAAAAACGACGACTGAGCATTTGTTCGGGTTATACTGGTACTGCCATTGTTTTGAATAGTTGTTACAGATTTCCAGCATTGCATTTAACACATTAACAGAGTATGACAGCAACAGCTTGTCATCGGCGACTGTAGGTGAGCTGACTCGAATATCGTACACACAGATACCAGTTACAGATTTCTCTAAGGTACTGATAAGCCCCTTGATGTAGAGTAAGTAGAGCAACGGGGAGCTGCGTCCACCTTGCCTCGTGCCTTTAAGGACGTCGAACCACTCTGAGTGTTTCCCCTGATAACGGATACAGCTAGACATGTTCGTGTATATAGCACAGAATGCAAGAAAGCTTGTGCTGTCAATGTCTGTTTCTGTATACAGCTTGTAGAGCATCCCCCGGTGCCAAACGGTGTCGAAGGCCTTTCTGCCATCCATAAAGCGTGCATATAGCTTGGAGTTGGACTCTTGTGCAAAATAAACAGATTCACGCAGAATAAAGGAAGTCATTAGGCAGGGTAATCCGTCTTGGAAGCCACCTAGCTTGTTGTTTATTTATATTCGACATAATGTTTACTTTTGACCTTGTCAATAGGACTGATTCGAACAATTTTAATAAGACGGAAGTGAGAGTTATGGCACGAAAGTTATCCGGCAAGTCACGACGTTTGTTTCCCCCTTTGTGCATAGTGATGATGACGTCACGCTTCATGCTGTCTGGGACGTGTCCGATACGTGGCATCCAGGTATAGATGTTCGCTAGCACTGGGGATATCACATGTTTTGCATATTAGATGTTCATACTGGAGATTGTCATATCCACCAGCTTTTCTCTTCGGACATGTAGATATTATATAATCTACGGTTTCTGGGAGTACACTGGCCTCCTGTGGTCTTTATAGCTTGTAACCGTTCATGTCTGAAATATTTCTGGGTGGGGAGGGGGTTCGGAGGAATTTATTTATTCAATAATGACTAACGTATGCGGTTTACACTCGTAACTGAAATATAGTAGAATTCTTAATTAAACCATCCTTCATTTTCGAAATGACAATCCTGGTTATTTGTGAGCGTTAGCTCAAAAATAATGCAGACGCAATTTTGCAAATCAGTATGCATTCGCTACGCTAGGAACCGTTAGCCGTGACTGCCTGTGTGGATATATAACTCCAACAAATTTAAGCAAACGACGAATCTGCCTGTTCTCATTGGTACACTACATAGTGTGTATTAAACAGCTTGTAAGACAACGTTTGCCAGTCTAGAGTTCATCATTAAAATCTGTACATATTGGCTGCTTTCAGGGAAAACGGGACTTAATGCATGTCAAATAAGATTAGCATGTGTACACTGATTAGCTGTATCAATGATTTGAAGAAAAAAACACACATCTCGACCTGTGTTTTAAGACACACTCTTTATAAATTTGAATAAGTTGTGATCATTTCAAACTTGCGATATAAAAAGCTTTAATATAATTTTGAAAACTGAGTTGCCTCTAAGATTATACAACAGCGAACAAATTCAACGCCTTCAGCGCTTTGATTTTATACAATCCAATCAACACGGTTATTATAAGTAACTTATTAGTCGAATGGTATTCTAGTAAAATCTAACAATATTCCGGTTTTTAATGTACATAAGTACATAGATTACATATACATGTATTAGAAGAGCTAGCTAGCGTGCATGTATTACTGTACTATGTTTTATTTACTGAAGTTATTGTTCCATATAATACTTCCTTGTTATTCAATACTTCGCTTTTCAACGTGTGAGATTCCATATTAAAATATTTTTTATTTTTCAATATGGAATCTCACACGTTGAAAAGCGAAGTATTGAATAACAATGAAGTTTATATGGAACAATAACTTAAGTAAATCAAACATAGTACAGTAATGTTTACCGATGTAAATATTTTTTCAAATGTCTGTACATACAGCGATTCTGTTACAATCAGGATTCTATAGTTGTCGCACAAATACTTATTATAAAACTGGTCTGATGTCATCAATTCACGAATCCATACATTCAATACTTTTCATATAAGTCTAAAGATACCAAGGAACAGTTATTGCTGTCATTTTGTTCTTAGCGACGGCAAAGATGTGAATTTACAAAACTGTTCGTGTTTTCAAATAGGTCTTTTTCCTAATGTGTTTGAGCTACACCAATTTTCAATTGGATCGTTAATGCCAAGAAACAATTGTTTGCCGAAAGTACATTCAGTCGGATTTTAAAGTTTCACTGATAGCAACGAGTCTTTTAACAATAATTTAGTTTTGCTAGAAGATGTAGGAAACCCATTAAGTCTTCAACCAAAAGGCTGTTAATGGTAGACATCCTTTAAATCCGAATTCAGACATTTCAGCAACAGGTATTATTTGAATCTTAAATCTTTATTTGAAGCATTATACCACAAGCTCGGTTTCCATTATATGTAGATATACATAACATTGATGGTTAATAAAACAAATTGGTTAATTTGTCTTATTATTTAATAACCTAAACAGAAGAGTCCCTTTAAATCAATAGATAGTCCTATATCTCGGTCAGTATACTGATAGGCGCTCGTAAGGTGTTTTCCGTGGTACGTGATACGAGCGAAATGTGTACATACATTGTTTACAGTTGTGAGGGATTCAAAAGTATGGCGACTAAAATGTGGATTGTAGGGTTATTAAGCATGTTGTCAATGAAGGTAAATATAATTCGACCGATGCACAGTCAGTGTATGCTCTATATTGACATGTTTTTTTTTTAATTGTACTTTTATTATTGTATTTGAAAGTATACACAAATCAGCATTTCTATATAATCAAACCCATTTGTAAATTATCCGGTGTGATGATGGCATGCATTTACTGTTTTTAATAAACATGTTCGGACAGGGACGATGACTTTTGCTTTCGTATTGGTTAGTTTAAAACTATTTATTTTAGCTCGATTGAATAGAAAGCCTAATATAAGGTTTATTTGAAACGCTATCGAATCCGTTTCCTAGGTTTCGATCAAGTACTTGATGTCTATGGGGGAAATCTAAAAAACGCTCCAACAGTGGGGATCAAACCCTTGACCTCCAGCTCGCTAGGCGGACACCATATCCACTACACCACTGCGACCTAATTTGGTTGGTTGGGTTTAAAGCTTAAACATACTTCGCTGATGGACAATTTATACGGATTTCATATTTCAACTTTAAGAAGCCTTTTCAGAACATTCGTATTTTGGAAAATGTCAAGAAGGGTCTATACAACAAACATTGTTTAATAATATTTAACATTATATTTTACCCCCTGTCAGTGTCGAATCATCTATCAATAAAATGTCAACGAGGAAGTGGTCGGTGTATTTGTATAACTCATTGACAGACGCTGGATAGAGCTTTATATAATCCCATTAAAGATACGCGTATATGCAATCTACTTTCATGTGTTATTCAAAGATATCGATTTTCTTAAAAAGAGATTAGTTGAATTAAGTCAATATGCCACTCTGAAATTTCGTACATTTTCAATATATCAATTGCTCCATCATTTTACACGAATTCAGTCTATTAATACTTTAGTTTCGTAAAATATCGCAAAATTATCCGAATGATCCGGTGTCATGAAACGTTTCTCACTTAAGCACACCACCCGCGTATCAATCATCCTCTTACCCCGGAAGTTCCTTTCCAAATAGGCCAAAAATAAAAATAAAGTAATTTGTTGCAAAACAAACAGGGTATGTAGTTTGGTTGAACTGTTCTTTTCATTTACGTTAGAACTTTTTGTGTGTCGTGCGTTGTCCGTCTCGCGTAAACTTTTCAAACAAACGGCATCTCTTTGTATACCGTAAGGAAGATTAACCCATTAATGCCTAGCGTCTAGAAAAAAGGCCTTGGCAAACAGCGTAGACCCAGATGAGACGCCACATGATGCGGCGTCTCATCAGGGTCTGCGCTGTTTGCTTAAAGGAATTTCTGTAAGAAATCTTCTAAATATAGAAATAAACATACTAGACATCCATAATTTTGGAAATAAATTGATCCAATTTAGAAGGATGGGAGAGTCCACTAGGCATAAATGGGTTTTAAAGAGAGTGTTCAGATCACGAGACTGGGGCTAAAACTGCCACGCACCAGGTAACAAACGAGGTCATGTTAATGTGATCGTCGATTTTACTAATTGCGGGAAAGTATGATTATTGCCAGTATTCATAAACGGATCGTAGACAAAATGTTTTAAATAAATGATGATGTAACTACATGTATTAACTGCCATGCTAGAATTAACTTTCAAGTAATGATAGAACATTACATGTACTCTTTAACAAATATTCGTTATTGTTATACTTGAGTGTATGAAACAGTTAATTGGTGATTTGATTCGTTGACAACAATTCAATACAGTTATAAGTTGCAAAGTATATATCTTTAAGTAGTTTCTAATATATTATTACTGAGAAAAACACGATATATTCGACACCCAGTGTATTCTGGCAAGTGTCCCATGGGATCCCGCATGTGGCACCACCAGGGGCTGTTTCCCCGACTGCAGGGACACCGGATGTACCTTTCTTGTCACGTGGCAACCTCTGGTAACCGAGCTTCTGTTCGCAGTACAGTACGAGGTGACAGCAACCAACAGCTACGTGGCACTAGGCTTCTCAGACGACCTCAGAATGGTAAGCTTTACGTATGTACAACAGATCATTATGGCTGTAGCCTGTATGGATAATGTTTTATATCATAGAAAACATCTCATCAATGGCTGTGTAAATTGAGGTCTTTATATAACTTTGCCTAATTCCTCTCGTATCATTGTTGTTTTAATATCGCATGTAAGTTTTTATAGGCACTTTAAATGAATCTGATATGCATTTTATAGAAATTCGTATGTATTGTATTTGTATTTGAGAGCTATTTGTAAGGCAATTGATAGCTTTGTGTGGTCCTTGTGCATAATCAGAACCACTTTAATAAAGCCTCAATTTACGCAATAATTACCTTTTATTCCCCGAATTCCACAGCAACGGACTATCAAGCTTAACAATTTCATTATAAAAATCAACTTATATCTGTGTGTTCTCCCAGGGCGACGATAGTGTGGTAGCGTGTGTTCCCGGGGACCCGACCAATCCGGTACAGTCCTGGTACACTCAGGACACTGATTTAGAATCCCTTTCACCGGTACGTGGAATGTTTTTATTGTTCTTTGTTGTATAAAATACCGTTGTTCTTCCATATAAAGATAACTCAATTATCCTTGTTTGATCTACTTCCAAGTCTAAGACCGGATTGTATTAAAACCATTAAAACACCGATATGTAATGTTAATAAACGCACATGTATAGTTAAATAAGTATAAGTAATGCGTTTAATTTTTCAATTTTAATGTAGTTATCAAGGCTTATTTCCTATAACTGTTATGCATATTGAAAGCTGATTTCAGATTTAAACTCAGACTTGATCTGTTTTTCTTTGTAATACAAAAAAGTCATTTAGTCAGACGCTGAACTTCAAGAAATTAATGCGCATTGCATTAGTACTAAAGGAATTGAACGCGCACACAAGGTAATTTTGTCTGGTGTTCACAAGTTAACGTGACGTACCGGTTCGATAAAAATATGTTTTATATTAACCCATTTATGCCTAGTGGACTCTCCCATCCGTCTACTTTGGATCAATTTATTTCCAAAATTGTGGATGTCTAGTATATTTATATCTATATTTATAATATTTCTTACAGAAATTCCTTTATGCCAACAGCACAGACCCTGATGAGACGCCGCATCATGCGGCGTCTCATCTGGGTCTACGCTGTTTGCCAAGGCCTTTTTTGTAGACGCTAGGCGTAAATGGGTTAATAAACAAACCTTTTCAACAACATTTGGTGTGCAACGCAATTCCTGCATATACCAAAATCATATAAGAAAAGTTTGTTCAAACAAAGAGTGTTTATGAACTAACGCTCATTGCGCTATACGATCGAACTAAAAATGATCGTTCGTGATTAATTTCTTCTGAACTTGATGCCATACATAGATGGATAAAACTACTGGTTGGACTCTATTTTAACATGCACTGCTTTTGGTAGCTTACAGTGTCTAATGTATTTACCCATTCAGCTGAACACGGGACTTTCAGCGGCGACTGTTACCCATGCAAATGGCGTCCTTGCTTGCAATTTTACGCGACAAATCAAAGACGCTAATGCCCATTTCTTCAATCTCAACAACGAGTATTTGATAATGGTGGTTGTGGGACAAATGAAGACCAAGCACGGTAATTGATGAAGACAACCTTTATGTTTCTGTTATTTTGTGTTGTTTCAATACCCACGAAATCATCATTCCGGATGTATTATACAATAATAAATGTAATGTCGATGTTTTATTTTCATCGAGTATCAACAGCGCTCTCTATAACAATTGGTTATTTTGACAGATTATAATGTAAAAGATAAATCAAACAATACCAATTCATATATTCACCCAATATATGTATAGATTAATTACAAATTTTTTATTCATCCAATATTGCTATTTCAACGCTTTCTACAATGTGTTTGTACGTTGCCCTTTACCATATTCAAGTTGGTCGTTCTTTAAATATTTTACAGATTTTTACTCAATCATTCTTCAATTCAAACCACACGGCTAACTACAACATTTGTATACGTCCATTAAATTGTTGCGAATGACTTCTCCGCTTATATCGCCGACACCTACGTATGTCCTTGACTTATTTTCGATACATATCAAATCGGGAAAGGAACTGAGGGAAGAGCGTTTTTGAATCCGCTGTCGTCATGTTTGTTATAATGACTTAAAAATCCAGTTATACACGACAGAACAGCACCATTGAAATTACTGAGACATCTTCGTATTTTGTCTATAATTTTGTCTTTGAAATTAATTTTTGTTCTCCATGTCTACACGCCGGGTATGCGGATACCCTTCGATGAAGTAGTGGTGTATTGCTTTGTCTGTTGGATTGACGGTCGGTCTGTCCTTTGACCTTTTTTCCCCATGGGTGATTTTACATACAAACATTCAACTTAGTGTGCTGAATCTTTGGACGAAATGATTATTCATATTAATTTTAAAGTAAACAGGTAAAACATTGAGGACTGGGTTGTTCTGCAGGAGAGGTATTCACGTTTCACACACACACACACCAATTCATCGGTATTGGTTTTGCTCGTGGTTTAAAATTTTAGACGCCAACATTCGTAGACAATAATGTATTAGTATGATCTTGAAAATATGAGACAGTTTAATTAACATTAAGGCATCGACATTTATTCAGCCTATCCTTAATGATGAAGATAATAAACGTGTATAAATGATTGAAATACATGTATGTCTTATAAACCTGTATAACGATTTCTGAAGTGACAGATTTCTTACTATTTTTAAACCGATAATACGGAGTTAAACGTGTATTACCTCTTAATAGATGTCTTACTGTTTTAAAGCAGATGCTACGAATCAAATACGTTTCTAACTTCTTGATAAATGCCTTTTTTACTGTTTTCTAGGTGTGACACAGTTGGACAAGCATTACATGATTCCTCACACGAGTGACGTCAAAGTGGACTTCACCTCTACCAGTATCTACAAGCAATATAGGCTGAATAGCCCCTTGGTAAAACTGCATGGTAAATGTCATTTTAATTTAAAATTAATGGCCTTGTTCAATCCTAAATTTTCTTCAAGAGTTTAACTCGGGCTGTGTGGTGCAGTAAACTTATTTCCGTATATATATTAAATATTGTCATATTTCACCCTCAGGAGGAATCGTGTCTGAAGAAATCGTCGCTTTGTGTTAAGAGCTTTATGCAGCCGAGTATTATTATGTAACAAGAAAGGACAAGTTTTCGTATATTATTACATTGTTTTTCATTTGAAGGATCAATGATGACCCTTGCGTGGTTGGTGTGTTGCTCCATCGGTATTGTGATAGCCAGGTACCAGAAAGATCTGTTGCCTGACAAGAAACTCTTCAGCACCAAGTATTGGTTCCAGGTATACCTATGGGAAAATTCTTCTTATAAATGACGTACATATATAAAAAATAATAATAGCGATTGCGATTGCGATGATGATGATGATGATGATGATGATGATGATGATGATGATGATGATGATGATGATGATGATGATGATGATGATGATGATGATAATTATTAAATTATTGATAATGACACTTACAGTAGAAAAAAGATAATGTTTCTAAAGTGATACATATTATGTTTATTATAATTTTTTAAAGCTCCATCGCGGGTCCATGATTTGTGTCATGATCTTCGGAACCGTTGGATTCATCTCAATTTTCGTCGAACTGAAAGGCTACAGTCAGGTATTATGACCATTTGCATTCTGATGCGTTTTATATGTTTCAGATCTTTCTGTGTCCAGATTGTATAAGTATCTTTGAAGAGTAAACCTTTTTGAGAAATGCCTCATCGTTTGACAGACATGAGGTGTCACAGAAGATTGATTGGCAAATCTGTCTTTCAAGTGTTTATATATTCCGAATTTTCTATAGTTCGTTGATACCCTTTTGACTACTTTTTACAACTTGCTTCATTTGTTACATACGCGCACTTTTAACGCAGAAAAATCTAACATACCGAGTCCGTCTTATGAAGAATCGATCGTGCGACACATTCAAGTAAGGATATTATTTCAGTAGCAATGTAATAGCAAGGCACCAATCAGTTCGTTTCAAGAGTTTTGAAAGACGAAGAAACAACGATATGGCGAAATGACTTGTTCTATAATTGTCCAGGAAAACCTAGCTATTGCGAATGCATTCTGTGTTTCGTCTCGAAACAGCAAGTGCAGTATAATCCACGACGATTATTTCCGCCTTTGTAGTATTTCCTGTTTATATGAGGGTTTTTTCTAAACATTAATCGATTGTAGACTTAAATTTAAGTCTATTAATCAGTCCTGTGTAGTCCACACCTTTGCATTTAGCCCACCCCTCCAATATTTTTTTTTACAACCGGCAGCTAACACCTCCGCCATCCAAGGGCGCCACGGCGGCACATCCGGTTCTTGGAATCATCGTGACCGCCATTATGTTCATTAATGTAAGTGTGTAGATGCTCTCTATGCAAGAATTATTTTTTTTCGATTGTAGTTATAAATACAATGCTGTTCTAATGAATGGTACTGATGGCGATGAAAATATGAGAACTATGAGATGCTCTGCTTCTAATGCCGAACAAGATTGTGGAGAAAATTAACCAGGCGAAATAGTAGAGTACGAATAGGAAGATGAGGACCTTATCGTGATGATGATGGTGATGATGATGATGATGATGATGATGATGATGATGATGATGATGATGATGATGATGATGATGATGATGATGATGATGATGATGATAATAGTAATGATGATGATGATGATGATGATGATGATGATGATGATGATGATGATGATGATGATGATGATGATGATTACTATAACGAGGAGGACACTTATTATAACAACGATGATAATAAATTATGCATTGTTAGTATAAGTTCTAATTATGATGACAGCAATATTAATACTAATGAAAGAAAGGAGGAGGTGGAGGTAAATGATGAAAATACTGGTATTATTTCCATTACAGCCAACCATGTCTATGTTCCGGCCAGACCCCGATCACAAGTTCCGCTTCGTGTTCAATTGGGCACACCTCGGGGTCGGCGTCACTGGTCACGTGTTGGCAGGTAGTGTGCGTATTGGTCAGATATAATTGTAAGAATTTTAAGAAGAAGTTTGAATAGTGTTAGTGTTAATATTGTTAATAGTGATACATGCATCAACATTTATGGGAATCGCAATTGTCTGTTTGTGAAAGTGCTAACTGGTTTTTAGCCGTCTCCACGTTTAATTATGTAAGTATATTTCAGATGGTTTTTGACAACGACATACGTTTCATTGTTTTGTTATTCTAGTTTTCCACTTTTATTTAATTTACCAGTTGTTTCTACAATGATCGGGTTGACGACGGAGAGAGCGGGGCTGCCCACTTCCGGTCTTGTGGTGGGACTCCTCTGGTTAGCCGCCATCATCATCATGGGGGTCATCATGGAAATTCTCAAGTGGAAGACGCCCGCAAACAAAACCAGTAAGCTTGTTTGAAATATCAACATCCTTATATATGTTGTGATATTCAATTTGATGGCAGGGTGTGATGTTCTAGTAATTGGACAAACATTTGCAACACATCCAATTCATTCAATAAAAACTTAATAACAAATGTTGTTTTTGAAATCTTAAACTATATTTTCCTTTCGTTTTTAGGTTCTCAAAACACTGGAAAGTCCGCCGAGGGTACAGACAAACCAAATTTAAAGGTAATGCACATATGATACATGTGTTTATAGTATAATTTATTACATTTCAAGTCCCATGTAGAATATTACTTAATACAATCTCAATAATACATACAAGATGGGCAGCTCCGATGCATTCAAATTGAATGGCGGGTTCGAGTCCCAGTTTGAACACAAAACCTGTGTGATTATTCCTCGTGATTAAAATTATACGGCCATTCTACCCTTAACTCTGATTCATGTAGGACAGTAGTCAGTTACTTAATACATTTACTCATAGTCACGCTGTTTTTGTAATCAGACTTATCCCGGAAAGAACGATACAGTTAATAGACCGCCATCATTGTTTTATGACAAAATAATATTTCATATGGCGAAAAATTCAATGATACAAACACACACACCGGGACATCATTTGTGTATGTAGCAGGTTAATTTATGTGACATCGTCTTGAAATGAAATTGACGCAATGCATATTCATATTTATTTAAATTGTCATAAAAGAGTGTATTTGAATAATACTTGAAATAATGAGTCGATTCTGTTTACGGACACCCGTTTTATCGCCATGATTTGTACTGAACTATCACATTGTAAGTGTATCCATGAAACATTTGTAGCAAATAGTCACGTTCCACCACCATTACTTGCGTAACGGACCAAAAACTGCAAACTTCTTACATATCCAATGTTTGCTTGTGGATTCAAAATCTGAGCAAAGGCCTACAAATAAGACCATATGGAAACGGTCATAAGGGATATGTTTCATTTGTAAAGAAAATGAAAAATGGTTACCATAACTGTATTCTACCTACATTAAAAAATTTAAGCGGAAGCCGCAAATCTGTCAAACGCAATCATGTCATGCCTTATTTTCGATATTTTTGAAGAAAAAAAAGATAATCATTCAGAATTTTGTAAAATATACCTTTGTATATCATTATATTTTACTTTATTTTAGCGCGATGCCAAACTAAAAGTAATTCTACTTGGGATATTTTGCGCGGCTATGGTAGTGTTCTGGATTGGAATCGTCGCCATCATAGCAACGTACTGAATAATGATCTTAAATTTCATTAGTATTTGTTTTTATGACTTTTAACTTATTGATAATACTATTTTTATATTTGTTTATATTTTTAACCTGTTTGCCCTTACATCTATTGACTGTGTTGCATTTATAATTTATTGCATTTTAAGAAGTGCCTAAATTCAAATACGCGTTTAGTCCGCAAACCATTTTGTTAGTAATAAAAGATTATTTAAGTTTGAATATCGATAACAAAGCTTTTGTAGTTTGAAATAAAATGTTTGGAAGTTAACTGTTCTAATTCGCATTAACGATAGCTTGTGGTTTACAATCATGCGTGTGAACCATGCGCCTGACAGGGCTAGATTTAGAAACGACATTCATGTTAATTAAGTAACAGACACAATTTGGCTAGTAGTTGTATATTTTATTAAAGCGAAGCATAGTACATGGACGCTCATTGTTATTTACAGCGATAATACGATCTGTTTTATAATTAAAAGAATATATACAAAATATTGTACTACCGAGCCATATAAATGGCTTACGAGTCACTAAGTTGACACTTTATGGGTGTTGTCATAAAATCACATCAATATAGTGCAGAAAAGATCAAAACTTGTTTAAAGTATTAACATGGATAGTTTAGATCAATAACTTCTGCTAATAATTAAAGAGTGGATTTACAGTTATAGTGTTGCAATATCATGTCAATATAAGTAATATTACTTACATAGGTAGTAGTATAATTTACATATCGATTAGTTTTTAATGTCGGTCGGATATATATAATGCATCTGAGCGTTTTATGTAGCAATCTTGAATTAACAATGCAAATTTAAAAATAAGTATCTTGTCATCCAGCATTCATGCTAGACTCTCGCCATACGGAATGTAAGTTATGTTTGGTTTTGTCTTTGAGACACAGTTATATAAAGATAATCTAAAACAAAGGTAGAATAGACATTCAACTAAGAAATGGTGTTCTGTTTCGACCAGATTTGGTTCTTTACACAGTAGGCATAGTCTTTCTGCGTTCTGTAAGTTACTAAACCGCCCGGTTTCAATCCTAAGCGGCAAGGGGCCTGTTCTTATTTGAGCAATGTAAGATCTCAAGTGCTTTGGTAGTTGCATAGACACACACTTTTCACATCCAAATTCGTGTTTAAATTGCCGGTAAGTTCTGAGCTCTGGTTGAGATTCCAGATTGTGTTGTCATTGGTCAGCATACATACGTGTAAATGTCACTTTAGCAGGGCACAGAAAATTGTCAAGCGATAGATTGCTCATGGCTAAGTAAGAGCCTGTAACACCCGCGTAAAAGTCGACTTCGGAAAACATCGATGATTGCTTGTTTTATATGTGAACAATTAAATATACATGTAATACTTCTTTTTTATATATTGTGTAACACCATTGCATAATAAATATAACAAAGAGAAATGGTGACCCTTAAACGATCACCTTAGTTCGAGGGCACCAATTGTTTAAAACTTGACCTTAAGTAGGTACGAAATTAGCAAGAGAACAATAGGATATGTACTAAATTAAACAAGATAATTCGAGACCGCTTTATCACATCCAAGCTGTGTATGGCCAAATAGGAGTTTAGACCTCAAAGTATGACCATAACCTTTAAGTGATATGTGCGGCACTTAGTATTCTCTTAGTAGTCATTTGTATTAAATCAAAAGATACAACTAGGACGAGCTGGTTTAGACCTTTGATCTCTAAGCATGAATCTAACATCGGAAATAGTGCTCCTGGTTTTAAACACGAAATGCCGATTCCTTATGGGTTTTATAAGCGATGAGTTATCTTAGCATGATGAATGACAAAGTAACAAACCGATTGAGCTGTTTTAGGTTCAAATTGTATCTTTGAAGTGTGACCATGACCTTCAAGTTATAAGTACAAATGTAAAACTCGACAGGTCTTTTAATTAATTGCAATTCTTTCAAGTATTTTTAAAAGCCCTCAATATACGACAAGTTATGGCAAAGAGAGGAAATTTCAAACTGTTTTTATAGCCTAATGTGATATATAAATATTAAGTGTGACCTTGACCATGGGTTTTTGAAGACGAGTGCTAAACGCAACACGGTGTCTTATGATGGTGGAAATGTATGCAAGTGTATTTCATAATCCATAAATATACGGTTGAGAGAGACAAAATCGCACAGACGAATAGACGTAATGACGGACAGTGCAACTGCTGTATGCCCACTTGTTCGAAAAAGGGGAATGTATTCATCGAACCACAAATAACGATTACACCTAATGAAACACGCAAGTTAAAAACTTTAATATGATAAATAACAGTGCCGTCTAAGAAGAGTTACAGTAACCAATCCTTTATTCCATATAAATAAGAGTTGCACTAGCTTAACTAATTACGAGCGGTAACACTTTTTTCCAAAGAAAAACTTTTTGTAACCTTTTTTTTCACGCTCGTTCACTAGCTCCTAACTCGTATAATATATTTTAGATATATATTCTTTCCCTGTTTCATCAAGTACGTAAGAGTGGTTACAAAGTGTTGTTTCTAAGATTTCACATGGTGACCTAGTTTTTGGAAGCAAGTTACCCAGATAAAAAAAAACAATATTGAAATCGTTAAGTTAAACCGTCTGAGCAAGTTTCAAGATTCATACAAGTGGCCTCTAAATTGATTGCACCGTTTTTTTACACAATAAGACATTGTGATTTAGTTTTTCGGACGCAGGTTACCCACATTCAAGCTCGTTCTAGATATATTCCAAATAAACATTCTGACCACGTTTAATCAAGATGTGATGAAAACTATCGCTTTGAGAGTGGTAAAGTAAAAATTAAAGGCTTATGAAGCGCAACGCAAGCCATACACCCCACAACACTGGGCGCCGGCCATAGGGTGATCGTATTAGCTCACATTGACCACTCAGGTGACCTTAATACTGGTTACTGCCTAGTATTAATAAAATAACAATAAAACAGACTCGGTAAAATTAAACGTAATCAGTGCAATTTTATAAGTACTTGACACTTTAATGGTTTTGTGACTTGACCCGGCATTCACGTTATATTCTCTAAGAATATCTTATAAGGTATAATCATATTTATGATCTTAAGCAACATTAGCAGCGATAACTTGATTTGCTTCAGTATGTAATAATAGCATGGTATATTAAAAGTACACGTTAAGTTACTATTTGGTCACTTTAACATTTACTTAAGCAAGATACACTCGAGACATCAGACATCAGACAGACGATAAATTATCTATACTTTAATATGTAAGTGTTCATTTCATTTCTTGTACGTAACAGACATAAATGCGGTTCATGCACACTACATTAACAACAACTTCACCACGCACATGCACAACCAAAGCACAAGACTACTCCAGAATGAAATGCCTTTCATTTAAAAATATAAAGCGGTTAATGACAGCTGTATTCAACATTCGTCCCTTTTCTTGAGAAAACAGTGAGTTAATTAGGTAGGATTGCTGTCGCACACGAAGGGTCTTCACATAATGCATCCTCAGGCGCGGAAGGACCTAATATACTTGGAAACACACACACGGTTCCCAGAGGATTCTCGAATATTTGTCACATTCATATTATTTCTCACTTTGACACGGAGCCCCAAGAGAGGGTCATTACCGACACGATAACTAAATATAACCCCGTAAACTAGATTATTTTTTATATACATAAACGTTACTTGTTCCTCTTCAATACCATTAGATAGAAAGCATTCAGTCATTACAACGACGTGGTCATTTTCTTGACGTTGTAATCGTACAATTCCGCTGGATTCAAGCATACCAATGTATCATGCTGTTAACGGGCGACTTTTATTAATATGTCTCGCGTCCTCTTTAGAAGTTAATTAGCCAAAATGAACAAAACGAGTATTGTAATTATCAGCTATGCAATAAGTAAATTACAAATTTACAAAAATGTAGATGCTAAATATTTCATGCTTTATGACATGAACATTAAATACAGCCATTTTAAACAAAGTGCAGTTAATTTGATGTTTAATGTAAGTGCGTTCGTCCCAATGAATAATTTTATGTGTATTTACATTATTATTTAATGTAGCAAATATAAAATCTAGCTTGCAAAACACATACTTGGATTGCTAAAAGTTTATTCACCCGTGATTCGATAATAATTTTTGTGTGAAAATTTCGTTTTATTGCTTTTGTACAGTACATTTGTGTGTCGCCAAGGTAGGCTAACCATGAAGCATTATGTAGTTATATCTTCACAATAAATTGATGCGTTTGTGTTTTAATGTATAAAAATCATAACAGATCATTATAAAAAATGTCTTCTACCAATGTCAAATAAGTTTGTAAATACAACGAGTATGGTTTCAATATACGTATTTCTTTACAAAATTGAAATTCCCTTTTGACTTACCGCACAACTCAACCGCATATGCAAACCGGCATTTAGTAGTTTGAACGCATGATTTTTATATTTGAATATTCACTGTCACATTCTTATCGAATTAAAATAGCTATATACATTAATGATCGACATTTTTTTTAATTTAAGGAGACAAAACTTAATATTTAGACTGGATACCTTTGGGAATGCATTTGTACGTATTGAAACGGGCTCATTCAGGCTTAAACAAAACGTACTAGATGATATTTCCTCAAATATTGCATTTTATCCTAGAGATAATTGTTCACGAATAATGATCATACTTAGCCATTGTTTGGATGTATTTACAATTAAGTGACACATATACATCTTGATTCAAATTGCGTTATTTTGATTGATTGATTGTGTCGTTGCCAAGCGTTAGTTATCTTCTTCTCACACATAATGACATTAATTCAAGTCCAAGCCCTAGTCCTGTTAAGACCGGCAGTTATTACTTTACACGACTTAATTAATATTAACTGGAGTTACTTGATTACCGCTATTATGTACGTTGTTTCTCGGCTGCCGCATATTTTTCTTGGTACGAACGACGGTGAGTGAGCGGAAACATAACCATTAAAATTATTGACATACCGCAGTTAAATAACCAACAAATCAACAATGCAATTGATATCAATGATATCAATTTCGCGCAGTTTGTAAACGGAATATTGTCAAATATGGCATTTTACTCTTTCACAAAGCGAATGAGCAAACGCGATAAAGCCTGCAATGAAAGAACGGTGGACGTTATTACGCATATTATTAAGGGCTTAATGAGAATCTTCATACTCTCAAAGCTCGGTCAAACTGGTTATTGTGGCGCAAACTTGTGTGTACATGAAAACTTGGACACTTTTCTAACGCAACACGCACTTTTATATTTGTCTAACGCAATACGCACTTCGATAGGTTTCCAACGCAACACGCACTTGGAGATTTGTCTAACGCAACACGCACTTCGAGACTTTGCTAATTTAACACGCACTTCGATACTTTTCTAACCCAACACTACGAAACTAGTGAAGCCTCGAAGTGTATATGTATTTAAATGAAACTGATTGGATTTAGCCAGTATTAGGCCTTTGTTTGAAAATATCTATTTCAAACAATCCACATAGTTTTGCAAAGAAGTGCATGCAACATTCATATAACGAACATGATTTTACAATAAACATGCTTGAATAGGATTAGAAGACAATGACAATGTCTTATATAGTTATTCACCATATACAAATTGAACCACATGTTGCCAGGCGAACATGATTTGATTTTGATAATTACACCACAATAAGTACAGTATAAAAAGAGAAAAGCTCCGAGTATAGAGTTTCAATTGTGAAGAAAAGGTTATAAGTTGTCATTTGAGAGATGACTGAGAGAGTGGCAGAGTTTCGGGAAGAAGATAAAAAGGGTTTTAAAATATTAGATCTGTGCAAAAGAAGAAAACGAGGTTGTGAGTCATTTTGTAGCATGTGTACGAATCAAATGACTTACTATCAACACCAAATGTGTGACCTGCGTCAACTAATTTAGTAGTGGTTACATAGACACGAGTGTTGTCTCCGAATAGAATAGTTTCAATGCAGGGGACGTGAATATGAGAACATAATGTGACGTCGATTCATGAAGTCCGCATAGACATAACGGGGATGTAGCAATATTAGGTCTAAACAGATATTCGTTCGCGTTTGAATTGGTTGAAGATGTGACGAATTTTGTAATGAGGAATTACTGCGCGACCCAACTTTTGCGGACATAAGGGACTGTAAGTAATTTGAAGCATTTCTTGTCATTTTAATACATTAATATTCATTTATGTTTGCGTCTTCGTTTATTTATAGTCTCCCAGTTTAGCTCATTATACAGATCTTCTATTAAGACTAAACGTGTGCATTTGGCGGGGATTCAGTTTGAATTTTTTCTATGTCATCTTTTTCATATTGCAAACAATCATCAAATACAACGTATGAGTATACAATGATTGGTATAATAAACGAAATATCTATTTCTCAAGAGTTTTCTTAAGTTCGTTTCTCTATTTTTCAAATAACAAAACCTATACCGAATGCAGAGAAAAAAATGAAAATTAATGTCTTTATCAAATATTCCGCTGTACGCCGCTATCTTGAAGAAAATACCAATTGCATAGAATCGTAGAGTAATACGCAACTACTGTCGTTTTGACAGAAACCTGCTTTGTCGTTGCAAAACAGGGTTCTTATTGTCGACAAGTTTGAAGTTCTGAAAAGAAAATGAATACCTTCGACGCAGTTAGCCGTCTGTAAGACAAATCGTTTCTTACACATTTCGTCGAAATCGTCGAGGTTGACTGTTTTTTAAATAAAGAACGTCCACCATTTTAATTTGTCGATCCATGTGGTAACCAGAGCTTTACCAGCACTTAGGGGCGGACGGATAGAGATTAATCGTTTTAATAGGATGTCATTACTGGAAACGTCGTGTTTTTTACACAAAAGACAGAGGCCAGGTAACCGTGATCTTGCGGTTACTGTGTGGTTAAGTCGTTTATACGATTCGCTGCAAATCTAACAAAATATATAAAATATTCACAATTCCTGTATAATTAAATTGTATTTATTTAAGGGCGCCAGTATGACCCCAATATTCTGGTAAGGGATCATCATGAGAAAATTCGACCGCTCCTTCCATAAAATATAAAAATTGCATCTAACATATGTTTTAATTCGGCGTCCAACAGTAGCAACAGTCATGCTGACCATATTTAAAAGAAATCGACAACCTATGTAAAATAAATAATGTTATTTATAATAAGCGATTCCTATTGCGCCCCTACCATTTTCGAGATTACTTGTTTCGAAAGAACATGCAGTCAAATGATAAAGTTTTGAAGAAAAACATAGCAAACAATCAATTTATGAAAGTTTAATAGAAGACTCACTCGATGTGATTTGCATATTTTATCATACGCTGCAAATAAAATAGCAAGTGTAACATTTCGTTATTGAGAAATGAGAACACATTGTCTAAGAAACCAAAAAGAATTCGAATACCAAATTTATCAAGAAACTGTGTATACGCTGAGATTTAAGAACAATCCTATTTTAGCCCATATCGAACAAAACCCAAACTTGTTAAAAAAAGAATAAGGTCTTAAATGTTCACATCTGAACAAATATAATTTTTGAAAATACCTCAAAGCTATCAGATTCAACACAAGAGTCCACATTATAGCAACCATTGCGAAATTGTTCATGCACACAAGGTTAAATGGATTTGCAAGAGAATGTTAACACTCGTACACTTTTAGTTAAGTGAGCCCCCGTAAATGTTACATAATATTATATATCGACATGCGCGTGCTGCTCCGATGATTTAAGGGTGGCACAGAGCTGCCATAAGAAAATTTAACAATTAATGTCGCAAACGAAAAGATCATTTTGAATTTATTGCGTTCGCGAAATGACGAAAGTTTAACACTCCATATATCATAAGTATAATTTCATATTGAGAGAAATATTGAGTATATTTGTATGCAAATAACTGTAGTTATTACATTACATTAAAACAATCCGATATACCTTGACAATTTTTAGTTTCATATACTGAGTTAGGAGGTCTTCCCAATTGTTTATATAACAAGAATAATTTCATTATAATATGCGAATACCCAAATTTTAAGTTAAAACATTCCATTTACATACAAGATTGCGTTAACTGAAAACGTCGCTGTCAGATATGAACATTTCCAGCGTTGTTTTCGTTAAAATATAAACTTAATCACAATAACTAATAAATTTAATAAAGCTGAAAGTGGTTTTCGTATGTCAGATTTATGGTACCATAGTTCAGTGCCCAAAGAATATTTTTAAATGGGTACGTATAATACGGATATGTACATCCAATGACATCTGTGATAAATAATAATAATAATAACATAATCTAGCTTTATGAGAGTTTCATAGTTTAATATCTAATCCATGACATGTACAATAACATACATAAAATAACAATTTACAAACATACATGGCCAATCTTATAGATTTGTAATAGTCATTTTAAGTGTGTATTATTATGATTAAAGCTATTGCCTTTTTTTACAAGTACATGTTTCATTGACATACATTATAAAAACCAGATTGCCCCTGGTAATCATTTGTTAAACACCTGCAATACAATATTGAAGTTGATAAAAAAAACATTGTTGATTGTAAACAGGGCACTAATGCGCATAGTGAAAAATGGTGTAAAAAAGCGACTACCAGCTAGAATCAGATCCTTAGTGGACTGGTTAACAGTGGCCTTCTGTATTTTAATACAACAGTTATTTCAGATGGTAACATAATAGGAGACATGTATATATTGTTTTACAGGGGATTAAAATGAATCAATTATGCTATTCTGATGTTTGATTTCGAGCAGTATAATGACGTTAAGTTCGTTGTGTTTATTGATTTTATGTTTTCATGTTTTATATAACAATATAACAGCTCTAGATTAATGACAATGACTCAAGTGTTTAATCCATGTTAGAAACCTGTTTTAGCAAACAATAAGTGATAGATATCTCGTAAAAGTTCAACGCAGCGTGCGAGTGTAACGGTGTTTCAACGTGTAAAAGATGTAGAATCTTTTAAAGTAAAGCATCGAATCACTAACAATAATATTGATAATAGACAAATACAAGTAATGTATGATCCGACGGTGATCATTGAAATACAAGCAATACAGTATATAATTAAAACAACGAAACATAATGAAAAAAACTAAACACTGTTACCTGAAATATATACTTATTAATGATGTTATAAATCATTAATATATCAAAGGTGTAAAATCTTTGAATGTAAAGCATCGATGCACGAGATCGATATAGAACCTACTAGTGCGCAGGAAAAGGGATGAGTGGTCTGAGTATTAGTCAAATTATTAACGTGCAACTGTATGGATTATGTGAACTGATCTTATCTTTACCTAGCGAACAACGACTATAACGACTTAATCGAATAAACAACTGACTAAATAAATTTACATTCCCATAGAATACTCGTGATTTACTTCTTAAATTAATTAAATATAAAGATACTGGTTAAACACTAAAACAACACAACACAGTTTAGTTTAATATGTATTTAATAAACTTCATAAATTACTTTATAATATAAATTGACCTATAACAAAAAGATAGTTTTCAATGAAAATTATAAGTGTTCTATTGTTAAAAATGTGATAAATATGTTAATTAATTTCACATCAAAACGTAAAAAATAACCTTTTTTGAGTAACAAAAGTGCTAAAATTAAAAGTATTTTTTAATTTAGGCTATGTTTTAACACTCAAAAGTTAATTTAGACAAATATCTACTTAAAACCTACCAATATAAATCAAATTATTTACTGCAGTTACATAATTACCTTCTAATGACCATGTGGTGACAAAAATATTGGAGGGGGGGGGGGGGGATGTCCTATCTAAAATTTTAACTGGAGGGCAAATGTCCAAGCGTTCATTTTTTCACTGGGGGGTAAACGTACTGGAGACGAAATGTCCGGATCCCGTATCCCGTGTCACATATTAGCAATGTATTTTTACAAACAAATATGTACAATAAACATAAAAAAGCATTCTCATAATGCTAAATATAACTAAAAGGATGCTTTATAATAATATCAATTAAAATATATAAAATCACTACTAGTTAGTGAATGTCTACTGAAATAACAAAGTTATTTCCTTGTCAAAATTCAATAAAAAATGCTAGAGTAGGCAGGTAAAAATTAGGATAGGTAGGGTTACATGAACCACGCACATTGTTTTAGCATAAATTAGTGCTAACTGATTACCCTTTTGGCACCCCTTAAAAAGACAAACTCTGTGGTGTCATTAAGGAATTTTTATATCACAGTAAAGGGCAGGAGCTAAGCTTTGTAATATAGTAAGTTTTTAGTCCAGAAATAAACTATAAAATCACCGCCATTCATTCAGCCAGTACAGAACTAACCAAAATGCCCTAAGATAATAGGTTCAATTCGAGGATTTTGACCTCTTATTTTCTCTATTTTGTAAACAAAAAACACTAGGTTTGGGGGTAAAAAATGGGGTTGGTAAGGTTAGCGAAAACACAAGCAATTTTACCTGGCGCAATAGAATTTTGTCGAATGTGTGATCTTATTCATGATTTTCTAATGCGTTTTTGGAATTTCAATGCGAATACAATCACGCTGACGTAGGAACTTTTCACGCAAATCTTTGAAAAATAAATAAATGAAAGCAAAAATGTTAAAATTTTATTAAAATGTTGTATTTTACACCCGAGACAACACACTGTTTTCGATTATGCACCAGTCAACTCAAACCACGCTCTCAACCCCGGGGAAGGACAGGGAAACTGTCTCGTGTTGGTCTCCACACTGCAGTTTGCCTGCAGCCTCTTGTATTGCATCAAATAGCTGGGAAATGTAGCAGGGACTACATCAATAAAAAGAGCGCGGGAATTCATGGGATTTTACCATCAGCATTGCCCTGGGGGCAAGGACTTTTTACCCAGTGATTGCAAAACAGAAAATACCACCATTCCCATGGATTGGGGGTCCGGTGGTTTCAATAAACTGGTAGGGGGACATGCCACCTTAATTAAATCTCAATCTCGGCCCTTTCAGTTTCAGACCCTTGACAGGCATAGCACTGTGACCGTGGTGGGTGGATAGGGGTCAGGTCATTATACCTGTAGATTGCCAATAAATGAGCATAAATATCAACCACATACCATTTCATGTCTTCGATTGCACCGATAGCTTCACGAACTGTATCTGACAATGCGCCACACTCAGGGAACCTAGTTGTCATCCTGTTCAGGTTGCGCGAAATGTGGTCTAACCTAGTAGCTAGTCAAAACGGCCCCATGTTAAAACGACCCCTAGTCAAAACGGCCGCACTTTGGTCAAAACGGCCCCAAGTCAGTTTTAAAGTTAGTCAAAACGGCCCCAATGTATAACAAAGAACTCTGTACAATATTGCATTTATTTGATCAACATGAGAGGATGAATTAAATACATGTTACATAATCAAACAGGATTTAACTCCGATTTAAAAAAAAATGAACGACTATGAATTGCTTAAATAACATTTAAAAAGGATACAACGCCAACTCATTGCAAGTTAGATTAACCTCGTTTTCTTTTGACGTAAAAAATAAAACTGACAGACAAGTTATAACTGTTAACATAAATAACATTTCATATCCAAAAGGACGTAACTTCAACTCTGTGAGCTAGGGTTACGTTATTTCGATCGGGACTGTAATGTTGAATAGCATCATTCTAATTAACTAGAATGTGTTCTTCTTGTCTCTACGCCACCACTGTCTTGTAGAAACTACTACACCTCTTAAACAACCCAATCGTCGACAACGTCCCGGCCGTGTATCTGAAATAAGAGTTAGAAATTAAAACCATGACACATTTCCCTTAACAGTTAATGAATGAATTAGTTACAAAAATATACGAGTTCTTGTTAACGAACGGAATGTCGCTAAAAAATTACTATTTTATGTTTAACAAACACAAAATTGTATTTTGATTTCTTATACTTACTCTTCCCAAGCAGCAAACAGGTTAGCCTGAACCGACCGACTGGCTTTCTCTTGAGTCTTCTGGATCTGCTGCTCATTTACCAGCGCGATGGTGTTTTCAACCTCTATCACCTTTTCATGTATAGTTCTGATAAGAGTGTAAAATTGTGGACCGCAGCCAGTTCGACGAATCAGACGTCTGCGCCAACCTAAGAATATGTAACAGCTCTTGAGAGCATGCGCATAATGAGTCCTTACTATATAATAATAAAATAAAATAATAAAATAATAATAATAATAATAATAATAACGTAATAACTTAATAATAAAAATAACTATAACTAAAATAAAGAAAACAACTAAATTACATTCCAAGTCATTGTTTGTTCACACGGTGTGTCCATATACGGACCAGGACTCGACGGGCCACACCGTTGAGCGTATCCATGTGTTGTCCATGTACTCCAACAAAGGGGTGAGCCGTGTTCAGCCCGCTCAACATTTCAAACTTAAGACGTATGTGTCCAATGTGAGTAGCGGCAGGCAGAGCAACTGTGTAATGAACGATTAAGTTCCTGTCTCGCTCAAATACTCAGTAGTTAACCCTAGGGTCTGTAATTTAAAAAGATATAAAAGTTTACTAAACAAGACATTATTGAATAATTCGTATCTGTTACAATTTGAAACAAACAACTAAAACTTATTTGAATTAAAATGCAGATATAGATACGCCACAAAACTTAAAATAAATGTTGAAGAACACTCAAGCAATATTTTGGATGTTTGAATAGTATGTTATGTGTGTAACCATTCTATGTTTTATTGTAATAAGATGCTCTTGTTAGAGCGTATCTTAAGAGTGGGCCATTAGGGCATACGTGTGTAACACACATTCAGTTATGGTAACGGTGTGCCAGATATTGAAATACATTTTGACAGATGTCCAAAATACAGGTCGTAAACGCCATTTACTAGTATATGATTGAATTACAATTCTAAAGTATTAACCACTATGGGAAGAACATGCATCGTGTGATTGTTAATATACTAGTATGTGATTGAATTGATTTGTTTGCCTGTTGTGACGCATGTAAGATTTGGACACGTGCCAATAAGGCGCAGCCGACGACCAAACATGGAAATTGATTAGCATTGTATGACTATGCATTGTGAATAGCATTTAAAGTCTTTACTCGAAATCGATATATCGATAAAGCGTGGTTACCAAAAAACCTTCGCCGTGTTTAGCGCTACGATTTAACATTACAGACTTCTGACTCGTTGAGATAGTTAAGTAGTAAACATCCAAGTAAATTTTTCGGATGGTTGTGTTAAAAATAAACACGATCCCTTTAATTTAACGCCCACAACAAACAAACACAATGACAAAACATCGCCAACTAAGTATTGCATGGTCACGCGACGGCTAATAATTCAAAGTACATGTTTGGAAAGCATAAAAATCGCTTCGTTTAGTATTATTAAAGGTTTGTAAGTGGTTTAAACTTTAGTTGTAAATCACGAACATTAATAATTATATTACTAAATAAAAATTAAACCTTGTTCCACAAACATTTCCAAAATGAGTTTCAAATACGGACAACAATATTTGCCAGATTAAGGAGTGTGAGCTACATAATACACCTGCATACATATGGTTTACTTGCAATTCTCAAGTATGACCAATGATGCAACCAGTCCGCCTTTAATTACAATATAATACAACATGATGTTCAGCAATTGTTCATTTTTTAATTATGGTACACACACATATCATATTAGACATATAAACATGAATGCAATCGTATATGGTTTAGTCCCTTTGCATCGACCAGCATGTATTCGTATTTAGTGACAGCTATTATATCCCTGAATTTTTAATCGCACAAAAATAATATATAACGTTACGTGTTATGTTTTTGTGCACGTACTGTAAAGCTATATTTCAAGGTCTTTTTACAGTATGGATAGTAAACAAAGCACACATGCAGAGGTTATAAAGCAAAACTGTTGAGTAAATGGTTTTATTCAACAACAAGAAATTATCGGGCTAAATTGGAAGATATACTTTTTTTTAAATTGTGTTTCTCCAAATATCGGAACGCTTAGTACGCAAGGAGTGTCCGTGCAAGCTATTCCGTAGAAAATACACACTGTTTTCTTCCATATAACATAGCCTCGTTAGAAAAGCTAATAACGTTGAGTGATATGTTAAAGAATGTTTTAGAAAGCTTAAACAATCGGAAGGTGTGAATAAAGACAATATTTAAAAAAAATAATTAACTGTGATAGGATAGTTTCGTGCCCGGGATCCGTTACTATTCAACTTAAGGGGACTGTAAACCACGAATGACGGAACAAGAAAAGTTGTAAACTATCGTATTTTTTACAATTATTGGTTTTATTTATTGATTAAAATATCACGACTAGTATATTATATTACTTGAAAAAAGTTTATATTTTCAGTATATTTGGTAATGCAATTTGGCGAAAATAGGTGACATGATAATGATATGCACACTATAAATAACGCTGGTAGATTGATCATGTTCTATAAAATATATATATAATTCACTACGCATGCACAATTTGGATTGCTGGGTTTACCATGTGACGATGATGATCAATCTAAGGGCGTTATTTATAGTTAACTAGTAGTTACCTGGTAGACATACCCAGTAACATTTAATACCAAAAATACTGAAAAAAGAAAATTTTACAACTTTTTTTCAAGTAATGTTATATACCAGTCGTATAATTTTAATCAATAATATGATTATAGGTGCTACCTAATTTACGGGCAAAAGCTTTTTAAGTTTTTTTGATAACGATGTATTTTTAATAAATATATGAACATGGACAGGTATCTGGCAGGATTCTAATTTTCTTTCGCAAACTATTGTTGAATAGTTTAAATTTTGTCGCCACTAAAAAACTAGCCATTTTGTAGAAATTCTTAAATCACAGTCTAAACTGCATACACTTAGCTCTATAGTTACACTTTGAATGCAAATATTAGAATGCATCATGTTATATCATGCATATTTTTTATTTAAACATGCAAATAACACATAACACAGTACATATATAAAAAGGTATGTGGTATTGTGTGGAGATACAAAACACTTCACATCATTTATTTGCACATAAAATAATAGTTACAAAATAAGTAATACTAAAACACTGTCATCAACCTAAAGCACACGAGTATTTACGTATATGAAATTACAAAGTGGTGTTATTTTATTACCTTTTACAAAATTAACAATGCTGGTTTTGTACTAGCCATAAAACATTTATCATTGCTTAACAAGTAACAACAAATTTATTAATTACACAATATAAAGGAAATCATATTAATAGCATTATGCATTTACTAAACAAGCTATTTGCTACTGTTTAGAATTACACAATCTTACTAAAAATGATCACAACAGGTACTTAGTGCTTTTACATACTTGTGGTAAGTTTTGTATTACTAGTTTGACATTTATTGGCAGACACTTGTCGATATACAGACTAAATTTGCATGGGAACTTTCAAATTTTTTCAGCATAATTGCCTTCAAATTGTTAATTTAACAACCCTTTGACATTGTTTGCACATCTTATCTTATTATACCATAGCTGATTTTTGTGTATAGATAGACAGATATAGACTTTTCAAAGTCCTATAAAAGTTCACACATGTTCCATCCAAGTAAACCAGAACCAATAAAGATCACCACAGATAATAACTGTGTGTACAGCTTGGAAACTTTGATAGTTCAGGAATCCCTCCTTTGTTGATTTCTGTAAACCAACACTGTCAGTTTTGCTGGATAGAATGGCTTGTGTGATGCCCAGCTCTTGCCTGGGCAGAACAGCTTCTAAAGACGGAAAACCAACAAATATCTTAAAATCTGATCAATAATGCAGACAATTTATAAATGTCTTGTTTTTTGTTGACTTCGAATCTGGAAGATTTTCTTACGTAAAATTGTGGTAAGAAATTCCAAAGGTATCGGATTTTGTGGTTTTAGGCCTAAACTTATTATAGTGATATGTAACCTTTCGGGATATCGGTAAAGTGCGAGCAGACGAGGTGTAAATACGTTAAAAATTAAAGCTAAACGACTGAAAAGTTAGATCGGAATATCTTTAAATTTTGCGAATAAATGTGTTTCTAATGGATAACAACGACAACTTACCAGAATATTGCTCATGATCACACGTACAACTTCTTTCTGAGAGCGAATGGAAAATGCGTCACGAATTCTGATAAATAAACAGTAGGGTGTCGTTATTAAAATACCGCGATAATACTGGAAGAATAGAGATGCCAACTATAATGTTTAAAACAAATATTTTTTTAACAAGCGTTTGTGATTTGTCAGGATAATAATAACAATAAGATATCGAAAAGATCAAAGCAAATATATTCGACAGAAATCTGAGATTCGGCAATATATTTAAGACGGGTTATGTTCACGTAAATTGTGTTTGGTAAAGACTGTCACTATATGTAGTGAACCCGTCTTCGGCTTATACCCACTGAAGAAGAGTATTCAGGGGAGATAATTTAGTAATGTCTTAATTCTGGAACGGTTGCGAAGAAAAACACATAATGCGAGAATATTAAGTACGATTCGCTACACAATTATGATGTCATTGATATAATTTTTCCTGAGGTATGTATTTACATGTGATTTAGCATATGTCAAAGTGTTTTTGATTTGTTCAAGGTCATAAATAGCATCGCGAAAATATATGCAAATTTTTTTGAGACGCATTCATATGTGGTATTCTTATGTAATTTTATGTCTAAGTTTCCATATGTATGAACGGTCAACGCCCGCTTCGCGGGCTTTTGCCCGTATAAACTAATAATTGTAAAAAAATACGGTATTTTACAACTTTTCTTTTCTACGTCGTCGTGGTTGACAGTCCCTTTTAAGAAGGTTGTAACAAACAACTACTTGCAAATGATCGTTTTTGCTCATGTATTGTATGTCAAGGTCTATACTGAATAACACAAGAGTATTTATCCCTGAAATATATATCTATACTATTAGTACATTAAACTAGTCATCAGGATCTACCTGCTTTTTTACTTTGCAAAAAATGGTTGGAAGGCCGACCTTAAATCAGGTTATTTAATAAAGTTTATATAATAAAATAAATCAACTTTATTTAGTTACAATTATATACTTGTAATAGTTACAAATAACAAAATTAGACAAAAAGTAAAGTATTGTTCACATCAATATTTTATATAAAAATTAGAATTATTAAACTGTGAAAGAACATTTTAAAGGGAGAAAATTCACATAACATACAGGGAGGTAATATCTCCCTGTTACAGAACATTTTTATAATTTTAAATTAAGCAATTTGAGAGCAAATGATTGTATACACACATGTGTTATTTCCTGTTGACTGTAGGTGAAAACATGATGCAATTCAATGAAATATTTTATTTGATAAGTTGATTCAATCGTTAGGAAAGTAGATTAATGCTAGTTTTTTCTGGGGTATATGTCAACACACCAGTAAGTTGAACAGAACAAAAAATAACAAGATATGGCCTTATTGCACTATTCATGTTTTATTCAACGTAATTTGATAGATCTTTACAAAACATAAAGCACAATACCTGCGCCGAGATAATAAGATACCAGATAACTTGGTTACGTGTCAGATTTGACAAATACAATGACAGTGCCGAAATTGAAATACATATACTGTAAACTGGCTGTACCAGTATGTTAAATACACCATTTTTTGCGACATTTAATTTAATCTTTGTAAATAACGAATATCATTATGCAAGCAGTGCAATGAAGGTCCGGGTATATACTGTCTTTTCCATTTTCATTTTGTTTTCGACACAACGAAAAACAAGAATCAACGTATATTAGTTCATATTCCGATTTTCTTATAACCGGAACAAAACCAAAACAAAGTTGAGATCTTTGTATCGTTTTTCGGTGTACTAATAACAAAACAAAACACGCATCTTATTCCCCTATTCATATTTCGTTCAAATATTAATTATACAAAAATACATATATGAAAATTGAAACACAGTGCCTGTTTCCATTTATCGTTCTTGCATCGATAAAACGGTATGCGGAAAACGAGGGGCGCTCCACTGTTTTGGGGAGATAAGTCGTGATTGATCTTTTGCGCGCTTTTTCCCCTTGGTTATTATTATTTTTTAATACATAAATGTAGACAATTGACAATTATAAAAAAAGAATAGTCGAGTCTTGGGGCAGCTATTGTTGGCTACTCTAATGGGAAAATAAATAGATCTAGTAACATTAAATTATCATACAAATGTACATGTCTGCTTTTGTTTAAAATATTAGTAATTGGATTGTATAACATGCATTTCGATAATCATGGAACAATAAATATCTTATTTAAACATTACTTTTCTCTTTATTTAATTAAAACAAATTTAATTATTTACTACATTGTATTTATATATGTTTAGCAAATGAAAAAAGCCCCAAATTATTGCTAAACATATACATTCAATAAGTATGGTGAACAATTTCCCTGAGAGCATAGAATGCCTCGTAAAGCCCTGTCACGGCAAGTCATGTGCCGTCCTGGTGGACTCTCGTTCCACGCAGGACTTGCATCCAGCAGTGATTTGCAACAAGTTGCAAGTATAGGGTGCGACACTAGTCCTGAATTTCACATTTAATAGTGTTATAAAGTTCTGAGCATAGGGTTTAATGCCTTAAGCAATGGGTTAACGAACTGTGTTCTTTTAAAAGTGTATCAGAATGATTATATTTGGTGCTTCCATTATAAGATAAAGAAAATGTGCGTATAACAATTGTTCAAATATTCGAAACTCTTTACATGACAATTACAACACAATAATAAAAACGGCAACGCTTATTAAAATCCATTATTTAAAATTCTATATAAGTTACAACTATGACATTGTTAAAAATAATTAATTTTATGAATAACGTTTTATTTGGTACGTTTTTTCCACTTTATGAATGACTGTTTAAATTAACTGGATGTGTATAAAAATAAAATCCATGCACACGACCACCAACACCTTAAAGAACTAATCAATAAAATAAGCTCTGAAACTCATATATAACCTCGACTCAGCATATCATACACGTATAGTTACAGATATACAAGCTTTTCTATAATGGTATTCGAGTTTTATTTAAGGAGACAACCAGGGTCTAAAACGGAACGTTTCAACGGGTGCAAGTAGTTTCTATAGGCGTGACGCATGCTATTCGCCTATTTATGAAACATAACGTCAAAAGTCATTTTTAGCGGCGTTGTAATATCATTAGAAAGTTAATATTTTGTTAGCATTAACATTATAAAATATGTTGTTTGATTAGTTATTAAATAGGCAAATTTATGAATATTAAAAAATATTATATAAAATTATTTAAAGCGCAAAACGGCTTCATTTAAGGTGTTTGGTTATAAGTCTTTAAGAGCTAAAATCACTAGACATATCACCGTTCACTTGTGAAATGTAACATGTACTTAATCGAACGAATTGGAAATTATATATATATCTTAACGCGACGTTGGGAAACCTTTAGATGTAAGATTATGATAATTTAAATTTGGAAAAATACATTATTGAAAAAACAACTGAAAATACCCACGTCTTCTTCCCTTACGGCGTGTCTTTTCCTCCCCCACAAATGCACGTAAGAAGCCATGATGATCGAAATTTGTGATTTATTCTTATGTAAGAGAAAAAAGTAATCGCAAAAACCACGAATGAGTTACCTCCCAAGACGGCAGGAAAGAGCAAAGATCTATAAATACAAATATTTATTTGTACATCTTTGAACAGCGCAACTCGTTTTTTGTTTTTTGTAAACCGTAATATCAACCCCAAAACGGTGAACGGGAACAAGTTTAATCATTGATTTTCGATATATGAAGATTGAAACGAAATTAGAAGCGGGAAATACAATTCCTATTTTGTTTTATAATACGTACAACGAAAAAACGATATAAAGAAGTTAATTTTGTTTTCGGTTTTTGTTTTTGTTTCGGTTATTAGAAAATCGGAATATGAACTAATATGCGTCAATTTTTATGTTTCGTTGTGTCGAACTCAAAACGAAGGCACATGGTACCATTTTGTACCAATGGGGCGATATGTGTGTGTGTGTGTGTGCACATAGTTAAATACACTTAACATATATCCCATACAAACAATGTCGTCTGATTTAAAAAAAAGTAAACTTATTATATAACACAGAGATTTGGTTAAAATTATAAATGAAAAAAATAAACATAAAATATAGAAACATATAATATAGTATTTTTCAAATATGTTCCAATGCATAATAAGACAAATTTACATGTAGGCATGTCCGTTGACTTCCACGTGTCAAATGAACGGCGGAAAATACTGGCTTTATCAGTCGTTAAATTTATATAAAAAAAACACATACAACAACGAAGCTGTGAATTAGTTGATAGAAAAAAACTAAATAAATAATACACATACAAGATAAGTATTGTTGCAAAGCATCCAAGGGCGTCGGGAGTTTCAGTGTAAAAGGCACTCAATGAAGTTACATGGAACGATTTGTTTCTACTGTAAATATTAATATATTGGCCGATTATTTTAGACAAAATAGAAAAAGATACTGGTATAACCATTATCTATGATTTTGTGTTATAACCCCCAAATAACCATTATCTATGATGTTGTGTTATAACCCCAAAACAACCATTATCTATGATTGTTCATTTTATTTACATTGGTTTCCTTTTTTACTGGCATCCGTGTGCTGTTTCAATTAATGGAACAGAACTGTGTAGGTTTTAAAAAATCTGCTACATTTTGTAAGCGTCATTTCATATTTTCTTAACTTCTGTGGGAGATGATTCTGAACTTATTCTTACGTTGCCCATTTACGATAGGGGTTGAGTACTCATTGATATGAAAACACTTTGAAAGTTTTAATGTGTTAACGAACCCCCCACCCCACCCCCATCCTCTTACAAATATATTTCATTGTCATAATAAAAACAACAACAAAATGGTTGCAATAAAAAAGCATATTTATTTAAAGTTCACCTGCCACGGTTTTAAAAACCCGTAAAACACCTTTATTTATCGAATTTAGTGCATTTCTAAACTATTTCGCACCTCACTTCATTTCAAATACGGTGTTATTAGCGAGAACGAATAGAACAAAGTCGCGATTTTTCACACATTCCGATGTTCTCGCCATTTTCATTCAAACCGGAAGTGACGTCACAGGCACTCAATAACGACTCAATTACGAGCCGGCATTATAAATGGCTTCGGATGTATTATATCTTGCAACTTTAGTTAAAAAATTGTTGAAAAATGGAAGATGATAGCGATAACGATGAGTTTTCCGTTCAACCGTATATGTATGAGCCAGAATTTAGTGACAGTCAATCAGATTTTTCTGATTCTGACTCGGACAGCGAGGAAAATTTTGCCGATGCCCAAGACGACCATCGTGTTGGGAATACGGATTGGTAAATATATAATTTTGTTACATGCAGGTGTCGGCAAAAAATAAAACTAGAAATGGCGCGGCAGAGGCCAACGCGTATCCCCACGCCGAATGTTTGACCTAGGTGTGCCCCAGGGTTGGTAATGGGGCCATGCATAGCTGAGATTGACCGTATTGTCATAAGAGAAGTTCAGTATCAATTAGAAGTGAATTGGTGTAGAAATGAAGAAGTTATAGTAAAAGGCAATTTTGGGTGGGTGTGGTCTATGTGGGCGGGGCCCCAGGGTTGGTAATGGGGCCAATGCATAGTTGAGATTGACCGTATTGTCATAAGAGAGGTTCAGTATCAATTTGAAGTGAATCGGTGTAGAAATGAAGAAATTATAGTAAAAGGCAATTTTGGGTGGGTGTGGTCTATGTGGGCGGGGCGCCCCAGGGTTGGTAATGGGGCCATGCATAGTTGAGATTGACTGTATTGTCATAAGAGAAGTTCAATATCAATTTGAAGTGAATCGGTGTAGAAATGAAGAAATTATAGTAAAGGCAATTTTGGGTGGGTGTGGTCTATGTGGGCGGGGCCCCAGGGTTGGTTATGGGGCCATGCATAGTTGAGATTGACCCTAATGTCATAAGAGAAGTTCAGTATCAATTTGAAGTGAATCCGTGTAGAAATGAAAAAAATATAGTAAATGGAATTTTTTGGTGGGTGTGGCCTATGTGGGCGGGCGCCCCAGGGTTGGGATTGGGGCCATGCATAGTTGAGATTGACCCTCTAATGATTTCCCGCGATTTCTTCGAAGGTTGAAGAGCCTACTATTAGGTGCCGTAGCCTAGTGGTTAAGGCGATAGACTAGAAATCTTTTGGGATATTCCCGCGCATGTTCGAATCCTGTCGACGACGTATACTTTTTTGCGACGCGTTTTATTTATTTTCTAACGTAATTTGATTTAATATGGCATATAAGCTATATTTATTGTTAAGTATGTTGCAATTTTTATGCACATTCATCAATTATTAAAATAAAAACAACGTTATGGCGAAATTGGGTGATTTGCTGTTGAAAATACGAACCATGCATGTTGCATTTTTATTTTTATTTCAAAAAGCAAACGGTAAATCTGTCTATTTCTTGGTATTTTTGCTGTATATAGTGTTTCTATAAAAAATAAGTTTAAAATATGACTTAATTGATACTATTTTGAATTTTATGACACTTTGTTTTTAATCGACCCAATTTTTACTTGGCTGAAATCACTTACATTTCATGGCGCTCTTCCATAGATAAAAATTTGAAAAAAATAAATGTCTGTAAAAGAATACTTATTTCATCTTGTTTAAACTTTAAACACCTTTACAGCATCTGTACACACCAACTGCATGTCCATATTTGGAAATTTGAATGAATTATGGAACTTTTATATACCCCAGGGGTGAAAATAAACTGGACAAAAGCCGAGCGTGGGGGTGGTTTTGAAAAAATCGGTATATTTTTTTAAAAAGCATGGAAAGCCTACCTACAAATTTGCATGTAGTTCAGTGAAATGATGCTGATTAAGAAAATAATTACTTAGATTATGTTTGGATATGTGCCCATTAGAGGTGCGCTACCTTAATATCGGTACTCCGATGTTTCAAATCTTTGCGATAGGCAACAACTGACCACGTACCGCTACGAACGTGTTAGTACGGGTAATCCGAGGTTTTAAATCTGTGCGCTAGGTAACAACTGACAACGTACCGCTACGTACGTGTAAATATCGATACTCCGAGGTTTCAAATCTTTGCGCTAGGCAGCAACTGACCACGTACCACTACGTACGTGTTAATACCGGTACTTCGAGGTTTTGAATCTTTGCGCTAGGTTACAACTGTCAACGTATCGCTACGTACGTGTTATTACGCTGCGGTACCAAACTCCTCGCAGTAATAACTCTCCCCACCTTGCGGTATCCAAGGCAATTACATGTAAATTTCTTTCAGATCTGTTTGGATATTCAGTTTATAACGCTGTATAATTTAAATAAATGTATCAGTTAAAGATTCTACATGATTTGTCATGTCATATCGTTTAAAGTCAAACAAGAAAATAGAAGATATCTTATTAAATCTATCATTTCACGTTGCAACCTTGATTGGAACAGCGGTGATCGGTGCCAGTTGAATCTCTACGCAAAGGTTGTTGCGCTACAAGGAAGAATACATCGTAAAGCAAAGGTATGCGTCACGGTATGATAAACGTAACAAATAGACGAGCAAATATAAAAAAAGTATTAATTGATAGGACAATCGATACGGTAATGATTTGTTATGTAGTGGATACGTACAATTTATGAAGTCGTAGACCAAGCTTAAACGCCATAAAACACAATTAACAAGCTTTCAAAAGTTCATTATGTTTTTATGTTTATTTTGTTTGTTCATCGCATTATAAGAAGATAAAAACTCAAAGTTAAATAAAATATTTCTTAAGCATCGATGAACGTCAATAGAAATCCACAAAACAAAAATCTAAATGTTAGATCATGCAAATTAGTAAAATGTAATTTTACTAAGGGATATAAAATAGTAAAATGAAGTTAGGTTTATTTTTTTGTAAAAAAAAACTCGTGGAAATATCTAAAACACATACACGGGTTTAATCACAAAGCAAAAAACATATGTAAGTACATTATATATCCAAAGCGCAGTTTACTGTGGCTACGTAAACATTAAGCCCATAAGAACTAGTATGGATTATTTGGATATAATTCAAAGAATGATATAAATTAATATGTAAAGCAAATATCACGCTCGTGATTAACATCAGTACTTGTCTTTTTATGAAAAAACAACAACATTGAACTGTTTACATACACCTCTGTGTATTGCGTTGGTCTAACGAATGCTAATTAATTATATACTACGTTTCACGTTTATTCAACTGAAGGAATCGTCCTTGTTTCAAACATAGAACGCAATCACCAAACCACAGATAAATACCCAGCTGGTTAATGCCTTTTCTATTGGATTTGCCGCACCGTTCACCACTCTTTTGAATGGCAGCCGTTCCATGCAAACTTTGACCGTAGTTTTTCTTCGAGAATCAACGGACAGTACAATTTCCATGTCTCCGAAATATTTGTCAAACTCGATTATATATACAACCAATTCATCATAAAGCAGCTGAAATTCGTGGTCTGAAAATTCCAGCATGTCGCAGAAAAAGGTTTTGCTTATAAATAAGGAGTAACGAAACCTACGAGTAACGTCCTTGATAGGAATCAAATTATAAGCCTCGTCCATGAAGCCCCGTTCGCCATTTTGTGATTGTGGGGAAAAAATCAATAGACGTTTTAACCGGTATGGTACTAATTCTTGTGAACAACTTTCTGATACGTTACTAAAATGAACTAGACATTTTATATTTAAGTTTTCGTTGATTTGGGTAAAAAATGCTGACGGGTCAAACATGTCGACTTGCAAATTCACCTCAATGGCAAAAAAGTCGATCACCACAAAGTTGGTTTTAGCATTGAAATTAAAATAAGTATTTTCAATAATCCATAGAAGGGGGCTTTTGATATTAAATTTAATATCTTGGAAAATATCACGCACATCGCTGGTACTAGTATTTGGTGGAAGTTTTATCGGTTCTTGCATAACGAGTTTTACACCAATCCCAACTCGTTCAGCCCTCCATAGTTTTGATGGGTAAAAGCACTCCCCATTTGTGTTTCTGACCTGACCGACTGGGCAATTAATAACTCGACAATGCGACGCATCCTGTAAAACAGAAACAACATATACCATGTGTAAGGGATTTCGGTCCGACAACTTAAATCCATTATTTAATCTTATGGTAGTAAACTCAATATAAAAGTTCAGATTTCAATGTTCTATGCAAAATGAATGATTGCTAGTGGAATACTTCTATTGGTTGGAACGACTAACAAAATCGTTTCATCTGTTATTGGCCAAATTATCAGCACAATCTTTTCGGCGTATTTGCTAATGAAAGCAATTACACGATTTAACAATATGTTAAAAAAGCTTTTATTAAAATTTTAAAAAACTACTAAGGCGCGCGAACATGAAATAATCAAAATCTTCAAATCATTATTTTATTTAATGGAAAATACAAAAAATAAGTACTCGGAACATACAAACTTATCCTGTTATGTACATACCCTTCTTCTGCTATCATTTAACTTGCAGGCTTCTATGTGGGTGATTGTTGCATTCTTATCAACAGGCTTCCATACAAGCAACATTGCGAAATTGGATTCTACGAAAACGTCAAGAGTATTTTTTCTGAATTCATTTGTATATGTGTTATTAGGTACAGGTTGTCCACTGCAAAGAAAACAGAAAATGTTTTTGAAGTATATTTTCACTCCATTTGACAACTGTTGGGTATAAACAGACTCTATCGAACTGTGAAATAGATCGACAACGGTGTCATTGTCTAGACCCAATTCATCAAGCACAGTTATTTGGTTTGGATTCCAGTCAATATTATCTGGACACGAATCGTGTCTTGTCATAAAGCACTGTAATTTAATCATCGTGTATGTGTCGTCGTATGGATAAATGAAGTGCGCGTAACAGTTGGGTGTGAATGTTATTAAACCGACGGCGGATAAAACGGCATCAATTTCAGACGGACTAGCACCCGGACACACTATGTAAGAATGCCAAGGTTTTCCATCTGTTAAGCCATTGCACACTGCACATTGTTCATTAATGTAGATCTTATGATGGCTTGGTAAATATACCGGCAAAAAAGCACCCCACGGTGTCTGCTCAAAGTCAAAACAATTATAAGCCCCGTTGCATGTTGTTATCATATAAAACGTTTCGTGCTTGTAGACGTCACCCTGTGTTTGATCGGAGAGTGGGTACAGACATTCTTCGCGCTCGTGAAGTTCCTTTGCGTTCATATCACTGAAGCAACAGTCGTTGTAAAACTCACATTCTTCGTCGCAAGAGCAATCTGTAATCGAAAATGATAATAACTTATTAAATTTTTATAAGACAAACTAGGACTGGAAAATGTATTAAATAATCATAATACATTTGTACCTTATAACTCGCCTATATTTTACACCGAGCGATAATCACCTGCGCACGACATTTTAAAGATCTGATCAGGGTTTTCTCAATGCATTTCAGCGTCCATTCGATATATTTTTGATGCATTCGTTTAATTACGTCTTGACTTATAATTATCAGTACTTTGAATTAAGACAGATGTCATTTTGTCATCACTTGTAAAAGAACAATTATAATAATAATAATAATGATAATAATAATAATAAAATAATAATAATTAATTAATAATAATAATAATAATAATTATAATAATAATAATATAAATAATAATAATAATAATAATAATAATAAACTTTGCTGGTTATAAGCCATCAAGCTTTACCTTTGCAGCATTCCGACGCCTTGGAGTTTTCATACACACGTGTCATATCGGGTCTGTTATGGCAGATAGAAGTTTGTGGGCACAGTTTATCGTCAACTTGACCTTTGAATAAATCGACAAAGTTTTGTTCTGTCCAGGGTTGTCGAGTCATGAAGGAACCTTCCGAAGTTGTATTTGAAGTTAGTTGAGAGTCAATCACACTTACAAAGGCAAACACATACAAACACAAATCTTGCATCGTTATCCGCATGGGTGTGAATGCGGCAACCAGCATTCTCCACATCTTTTCTTTTACTTTGTTGGAATCTCAATGCGGCTGTATTTATATTTAACTGACGCAAATCCAAATGAATACGGAATGTAGTTTATCTTCATCTGGATGTAACGATGCGTGTGTATTCCATTGTTTGGTGACTCCTCTTTGAACGCAGACAAAATATAATTGGTTTGTGAATAAGGAATCGTGTAACAACCATGTTTTGTTGACATTTAGAATGGACGTGAACTGTTCGAAGTCGGATGACCCAGGTGTAATAATGTCTAGATATGTTTGCGCTGTGCATGTTTTCATAAATTTTATTGTTAATGTGTATGATTACGTTACCTCTTTAAAAGGAATAATTCACGTAAATGAATAAAAAAATATTTCCAAAATAAGGTGTATGAAACAGTCATTTTGATTTTTTGACTGAATATTCTCCTTAAAATTGCAGAACTTGAGAAAACAAATTAGCGAAACAATGTTTGTCACATCCCAAACTTGCCGTTGTTGATAAAATAACCCCACTGCACCTAACTCAGTTCACTCTTACAATACTGATTGTTTTGAGAGAGTGCATCGTTTTAGTGAAACATTAGCCTATGTGAATGACAGGAAAGCCCCGAGATCTGAGTGCCGGAAATACTAGTAATTACACATTGTCACCAGGTAAGTGGGGACTTTATGTTCACTCATTTTTGTCGGTGAGTGTTTGTGTGTACACTTATCAAACGTTCCGCCGGTAAAAAACTTTTGGTGTCTCTTTTATAATTTCACGTGACATAGAAAAAGCTTATGCCAAAACATGACTATCGGGAATATATACAAACACTCAATACTACATTCAACCAATATGGCTAGGATGAAACATCGCTTACAAACAATTGTATTAATTTTAGAAAAACATACCACCAACATTCACAATAACCCGCATGAACTGTCTGTAATATTAACATAACAGACGAGGATAGGTCTAGGCTGAGAATTGACCGACTAATCGACATCTAAGAAAATATCCTTCCGTTGTTATTGGCGGACAGTCGTTAACGTTGTTCACAGTGTTTCAATAATGATTATCGTTCGATGTTTTAAATCCTAAAAGCATTTTCACGAAAGCAATACGTAGTTTTACGTTTGCTAATTTTTATGAGAAGTATTGCTAAATACATCCGCAACGCAACATAAAAAATGTTTAATTGACCAATCGTTATGGTGTTTGAGAAGAGTGCAGACAACAAAATAGTTTCGTTGAATATCAATAGTTTTTTAATTTTGGTGTGAAATATAAGATTGTAAGGTTTTGTAATTTTTAATTAATACAATTGGACAAACATGCATGCCTATTTACTTACAATACATAGTTTTCGTTAATATTATTTTAAACGCTAACATTATAACTCCCTTCACAAATCACGTCGTCGATTCCTTGCAATTTCTGAAATAGTTATTTCTTATAGGTATTTTTAAACATTTATTGAAACTACTGTTGATTTAGATGACTACCCTGTAATAGCAGCGAAACATGTGTGCAATTTAGACAATCGTCTTACCTAGTTAAAAATAACGTTTCGATAATAAATTGTATTGTCATCATCATCAATCCATTGACAGGTTTGGTCGTTGGGTGAAAATGAGTGACGGCGATACAGAAATTCCCCGCATTCAGGTCTGTTTCTGCTGAGAGTAAATCATCCATGGTAAGGGATTTTTACTCTTTTACATTATCCAGCCAGCTTGTCTTCTGACAGCCTAGACATCGACTTCTAGCATGCCCTGGAGAACAGTCTTGCAAAGAGAGTCGTGTCTGTTGACGTGTCCTAGCCAAGCCAAGTTTCGTCGTTTGACGGTCGCCATTATGATTGGGTGCCTGTATTCTGCGTTCTGTGTCCTCGTGAAGCGTCCAGATCTCGCAATGTCGAGTAAAACTGAGACTTTGAGGAATTCGAAGAGCCTGTATTTGGTGGGGAAACTGATGGAACTGCTTGTCCACAACCTTCTCAGTCCGGCCATCTCTGCGGTTGCCATGGAAATTTTTATTCGGACCTCATCGGTACTGGTACCAGTCTTAGGCAGGTTTCCGCCCAAGTACTTGAAGCTGCTTACTTATTTTAGCTTTCCCGCCATTAATGGTGATGTCTGCACTTGTGTTGGTCCTGCTGTTCACCATGATCTTCGACTTCTTTGTGCTGACCTCTATTCCGTATGCTCTTTCATAGTATTTTTTGGCAATCTTGAAGTTATCTTTTGGCGCCAATGAAATCAATGTCATCAGCGAATCTCAAATTGGAAATGGGTCTTCCGCAAATGAAGATAGAGATGTGGGGTCATGGAGAGTCTTCTGTAATATCTTCTCAAGGAAATTGTTGAAGATATGTTCCACTGTTCTCCGCCCAGCTCTGAATTCAGCTTTCTCTTCGCCAAGCAGTTCATCGGCCTTATTTTTCAATTGATTAATGATGATGAGTATATGTAATGCCTGTGACTCATTTAATTCTTCTGTTGATTTATTAAAACGTTCTTCATTGAAATACATTCTCAAAATCATAAACAGTATAATTATACGTTGTATGTCTTCCACATTTAATTACAATCCAGTAATTATGTAATATGTTATGAAGTGTCTATTCATGGAATTTGTTGCTTTTTTGCACTGTTAGCAATTATGTTCTGTGTAATTGTATTTTGTTAACTTCAAGAAACGTAAACAATCCTACAATTCTTTAACATTGTCTCAGAGCCAGAGAATATCCATTTTCTTGGAATGTTTACAAATTATACACGTGGAACTTACGTCCCAATCTTAAGGCAAAGTCGGTATGTGTAGTCCAATCGGTTGGATTTACGTATGAATTTGTAGGCATTACAAGGATATAACATAAATTGCCCAAACTGCAAAATCCTCCAATCATATAAGATCATACAATTTGTAAACCATGTATTAACAGAAACACTTCTATTTTATGTTTTATTGCTGTATATCATCTTGACAATTCATATCGATGGTGCCTTTTTTTAATTTTAATAATGTGTCATAATATTGTGTCCGTTTTTTTCCAATAAAATAAAAAATAATTTATTTGACATTAAATGTTCACACAACTATGTATTAACTTTATTTTTCTTTACACCTACCTAGTATTAAGAAATTAATGGATCTCGTTAAGATACTGTTTATCAAGCCAAGCTTTTTCCACGAATGCATGTACAATTTGAAAAACATGAATGTACGAAAACACTCATTTTCCACTCTTTCATTATTATATCGTTTGCAACCAATAATTAAATGTCTTTATTTTCATCATTTCGGTAGGATTATAACAAGCGGCCAACATTAAGTATAGATTATTGACTATGCGCTAAAAATGTTAGATATATGATCCGCCTTGCAATCGCGATGTCAAAGTAAAAACTGGAGAAAGAAAGTTTTAGTATACTTGCGTTTAAGCAATAAGCTTTAAGAGACATGTTCAAGTTTTGATCAAGTGATAAAATTGAAAACAAATGTTTCAGATTTGCAAAATTTCGTTGTTATTACGTTTTTGGCGAGGAAATAGTTATACTGAACATTTACCATGGTATAAAATATCAATTATATGCATCTTTTGAAGATTTAAAAATCTGAAAATTATAAAGCGTTACAAACGCAAAACGATGGAATAATTTGAAGAGTCCTGTTGCTATCGTTGTATTTGTAACAGTACGAGGATTTGTTATATAAAGTACACAATAATTCCTTGATTATATCAGCACGGATGGCCAACAGGTCTATGCTCTAGACGTTTACTCCATGGGTCAGTTGTTCGAGCTCAGGTATGGATTACTTTTTGTGTGTGTCTTTACTTTTATTTTTGTTTTATAGTTGCTCCCTTTAGTTCCATTATTTACATTTATCAATTTAAAACATTTAATAACCAACTTCGAAACATGCCAAAATCTGTGAACACGTCACTTTAAACAAGAGATTGTTGGATCGCATAGAACATCACGTGGATGAGATATATGTGTGTTCAAGAATTCTCCTCTTGCTAAAAGGTCGGTCAGGAAACAGACAGATGGAAGAACTCCATTCGTTGGTATTCATAAATATTAAGATGCAGATATTTTTATAACGGGTCAGGCAAGGGCACGAGTTTATATAATGCGTCGATAAAAAAAGCTTAAAAGATTAACTCTCGAGAAATCTGTGTCACATCTCATTAAAGTAAAATAGGAGAATTTAGGCAATCAAGAAAGTTCAATCATTTTTATCTGACCCAATTGTATGTCCTGAATTACGCAATTATGGTGGAACTAGCGTTCAAATAGGCCACACATTAAAATTGATAGAAATCAGCGACTTTATTTAATTTCAAAATTTACTTTACATAATGTTGATACTACGAAAGCTGAACTATTTTTTATAGTTAATATGACGTTAAGACACACTTAACAAAGCCATAAATTACATGTTTAATGATCATGTAGTGTCGACAAGGAATGATTCCTGTTTCGGCAACTCCATCACTAATAAAGGTCGCGAGTACCATGAATAAGATTAAAAAGACGGTAAATTATCAATCAAAATTTGTACTTTCTAAAATAATCAGTAGTCTTAACTTGTTCATGGCGATCTTAACCTTCAGGTCAATGTATGTCAGGTTAAAGTATAATATAATAAAATTAGTCAATTGAATGCGTCCTTTACAAAAGCGAATCATAAAGAATATATCGAAAAGTATTTATTTTTAATTGCAAAATATGTTTAGTGTCGAGGTATAGATCAAAAGAAATGACTAATACCTCTAATAGCTACCCCTCCTGTTTAAGCATTAATGTTTATAGTACAGAAGTTTGCAGGTTTTCTATTACTACGTAAAACGTTTATCTCGTTAGAAACATCATGTTTGGTCAATAAGATTGCTGCCGTCACATATTATTTAATCCTCTGCTAGAAACAATTTCTTTTTTCGGAAACAGTGTGATCATAATAACGTTGACATTTACAAAAACAGGAAACTAGAAGAACCACAGTTTGTTGGTTGATTTAAAATGGAATAATTTCACACTTAGGACTATATACATTTGTAAATACGACTGAAGTTGTTTCAGGATTATTATTGGTAGCTTTTGTTTACTTCAATATGCAGGTTTGCTAAAAAGGACTAATTTCTCAATTCGCACTATAACCGATTATAAATACGACAGTAGTTGTTTATGATTATGATTGTTCTCTTCCGTTGTGTGTATCCATGTGAAAGCAATTTACTGCATAACGTCACCCATGCTTTACTATGTTCGCTTCTTAAGGTTTAATTCGCGAAGACTCTAGTATATCACATAACTTATGATATTAGAAACATGTTTTTGCTAAAATCATAATTATTATATAATAATGGGAAAAAACAATAGTGACGAGCCCTATAATGTCATTTATTGTCAGCCGTACATGAATGTGTTTGCAATTATTATTTTGAGTTTCAGAATTGAAGGCCAGTCGTAAGCTTATGCGTGGCTCAAACAAACATGTCATCACTTTTTCAGTAACCCTGAGAAGGTTGTGTGAAAATATGGCACCCATAATTTAAATGGGATTTTGAATGGCGACGCTTGAGATATACACTCTTGCCACTTATTAGGACAAAGTCCCTGCAATGCTCACTGATTACAAACGCCCGATCAATATTAACTAAACGATAATTCAAGCACAATATTTGCTTGTTTGAAAATATGATTATATCCATGACAAGAATGGTATTTTGCAAGGCAATGCTCGAAGTGATCCATCTTACCACTAACTAACAGGAAGTTTATTTATGGTTTAGTGATTAATAACGCCTGATTAAAAGATGCTCAACGATGATTTCATGACAAGCTTGGGTATGAGAGTCGTGGCATAAAAGCGTTATTTGAAATATATTGTGGAAGTTGCAAGATGCTGTGTGCGGATGAAAAGCCGAGAAAATTCGAGATATGTTTAAAATGTGTGTTAATTTTATTAATCCCTATTCCCTATTATGTAAACCATATATTGATAATTGAAATGCGTATATAAACTTGTAACAAATGACAGAATTAGGTCAGTTGAATGTTAGTATATTGAAGGCTTTAACTATCGTAGACACAAACGTATTGCTAAATGTCTTTATTGGTATTAACACATTAAATGATGTGCTGCTTTTGGACTTATTTTTCTTTCTTTAAAATTATGTCGACTGATATTGTCAATCGACCACGTCTTAATGCATTTTAGAGAATGTCTAAGCTTGGTCTTTGACTGAATTCTATCGATGAGTGGATGCTTAAATCGTTTCTCGTTGCGTTGGTATCTTAACCGTTTTTCAATTTAAAGCTTTCCGTTTTAAAGGAAACTTTTCTTTAAACGTACCAAAAGCGGACACGTGTCATTTTAGTTGGTGAATATGGCGAACTATTTTCAATATAGAAAGAAATGCAGTTACCAAAACAAATGATAATTTCATGGAGGCTATTAAGTTACCGTGAAATTGAGCCGGTTCTTTACACTAATACATTTGAATGAAGAATATTAATTTTAATCTGAATGTAAGTTGTAGTTCTTAAAATAAATTGAAACATGAAATACTTTGTAATCCGGATTTGTTTTCTATTTAGCGCAAACAAAAACAATGGTCTTGTATTTATGGGCTTTACATTTCAGAGTTACTTTTCCGGAAAAAAGACGTTAGATAAGACGTTTCGATCCTCATTGATGCCATACATAACATTCCATTATCAATTATTGAAAAAAAGATCATCTTTCGATTTCAAAGTAGGTTACAAAACTCCGTTTTATGTTATATTATCGAAAAATTGATCTCGAATTAGTGCGTGTCACCCTTCCATATCCTCGCTCAATGAAGTATGCTGCTTAAAGGTATTTCCCAATTCAAATTCTACTAAATCTCCTCTTATCCGCGCCTCTATATTGTTGTATAAAATTCAAGTTATGGGTAATGTTATCTGTGTTGTCAGTTGTATAATCATTTGAAAACATGATTTTTTTTTTAAATAAAATGTCCATTGCATCAAATATGTATAATGCCCCTCTGAAAAAAACGTCAATTTATAGTTTTTAACGTTTGAAAATCAAGTGCTGCATTGTTTAAGATAATAATGTTCCAGCCCATGCATCGTGTAATAGTTTCATAAAGAACTTGATAAACAACTGCTGAATTATTTGAAATTATGTTGTGATTAATGTCGCATGTTATGGCTTTATGATGGACCAACACGTTTGTCGGATATATAATCAAAGGTGATGTAAAAGAGTCAATCATGTCTTTTTACACTCGAAGTAATGCAATAATTCCGTCATTAGGAAGTAAATGATGCAATTCCAGTGATACCACACCTTATATTTGATTGAATCAATTAACTAGAATAACAACTTGAAGTAGAAAATTTTAGTAATGTTAGATTTCTCTGTTTTATTTGCTGACAGAATAGCTCCTGACAAGAATGTGCACATGTGCTGGCTTCTCAGGAGCTACCCTGGCTGCATATGGCACAAGATTTATTTTCACATTAAGTGGTTACTATATAAAAGGCATATAAATTTATATTTATGTGGGCAAAGTATTTCCCTGTCCAATCATCAAGTACCAATATTGCAGCAAATTATAAGAATAAAAATGTAAACATTATCTTCCATCTCATTAATATTTTATTGCGCTAATAATGAGCTAGGTGATAACATATCCAAGATAATCTTACACGTTTCTTGATGGCTAACAGAAAAAACTGTTGTCATCCCCACTTGAGGCTCTGCCAGCAATCAGGTCCATGAGCTATCACTCTCATAAGATGTTGATAATTACCCATACACCATTTGTACCACTTTTACCAGCACCAGTTTTACCACATTTTCTCTCTTCAAAAGCCACTTTTGTTGGAATGTCACATTAATTGCTTTTTGTTGTTGTCCAAGCTAGTTTTGTTGAAAGCAGATTTTGCATGTACACATTTTTAAAATTTGACTTACTAATTGACATAAAAATATTTAAAGCCCACCAGTTTACATTCAAAATTTAAAAGGAAAGGCTTACCATTAACTTGCACCTAAAAAAGAGTCATTATCAACAAAAGTAGTTTGATTTTATATGTACCTTGTCATTTGCTTAAAATAACCACCAACTTGCCCTCTTGCAAAGAACTAGGACATGTACCAATTGTTTTGTCTGAGGAGGGATTGTAATTATCATCATAAGATATTGTTAGCGACTCCTTGATGATTTATTGATAATAACCCAAATTCAGCAGATGTAATTGACAGTTGAAGCCTAAGATCAGTGGTCAATTATAATATATCATATTTCTGATGTATTGGGTTTCTCTGAATTTTATGACGGTGTATGACAGTTTCTTTGCTTGGAATTTCTGTGATCTCTTTGGAGCTTATTGTTTAACTTCATATTTGGAAAGCACAGCATTTATATTTGTTATAACATAAATATTATATAATTCCACACAGTCTTGTTTCTATTTTTGCCTATCCATTATTTCATTGACTGACATTGCTGTTTTTGCCATTCATGAAATTCTGGCTTGTTGACTGATGGGTCACACTATGCTAATTGATGACAACAAAGAGGTCTTGCTTGTCTTATGTTCAAAGCATAGTGTTCTTATTATGGAAAGTGTTTTGATAATCAACTATCAAAATACAAGTATAAAACTAATTATTAGATCCTTCCAAGCATTCTGAGGGAGAATACCAGGCATTCTTATATTAATTATATCCCTGCTGAAGTAAAGTTTTGGGATTGGTTAATCGTCTTGCTGTTGTTGTTTTTTTAAATACTGCTTTGTGGAGAGATGAAAACTGGTAGAAGAGTATTGGGTACTTTGTGTGCATGATACATAATGTTTAAGCTCTGAAAATCATCTTCAGCTGTTGACAAAGAAACTGTATACATTGTCTTAATTTGTTAACTAAAATTACATGTATTGACCAATGATTTATAATTGGTCAAACATTACTTATATATGGTAAAGCAAAGACATTACCATTGTTCATAATAATTTATTTATTTGGCAATTTAAACAATTAAAAAAAAATTGGGGACAATTACCTCTATCAAAGTTTCCAATGTCTTGCTTGCAATAATGTACTTTAATACCACATAAAATAAAGATACATGTAATGGGATTAAAGAGATTGAAAAAAAAGCGTGGCAGTGTGTTCTCACTGGAGTGAACAATGACAGAATGATTTCTGTATGAAATCAACATATGTCAGCTAGCCCACGCTTGCTCCTCTCCACCCAGGTGTATAAATGGGTACCTGTGACGGAAATAAGTCAATGTGCCGTGGCTGCCTTGTGCGCCAAATGTAAACGGACGACTTAAATCCTAGTGATCGGGAGGTTAATATCGAAGTCGGCTTAAGATGTACGTTATCGAAGCAGACTATAAACCGCACCTTTAACCTTTATTCACGCCCGCCATCAAAACCCCACTAGAATCTCTTTCAGGTCAGGGCCTCTTGCAAAATTTAATAATGTTCCGAAACCGACATCCTTCTACCTGACTACGTACACAAAATGCAGCTAGACCTACTATATGTACCACTACTATTCCTGACATTAAAATTACGATAATGTGTATTTTATGTTTCGTCTGGTGTTCGTGCGCTTACTTAATCTCGTTTCTGTACGTATCCATTGAACTTAAGAAAATTTTAGGAAGAGAATAAGAATAATATTTAGAGCCATGGTCAATCACTCGATTGCAATAATCTTCCCAAATGGTAAAAGAAGATATGTGCGTCTGCTTCAAAATTCGTTCAAAATCATCCGTAATAAAAGCAGTTGTACGGAAATCAAACGTCGCGAAAAGAGTTAAAAGGTTATTAGTGGCTACACATCCGGAAGGCATTATGGTTCCAAACATTATAACAAATGGTGGATATAACATGTACCAGATAATATCAACGATACATAAGATCCATCAAAAACGTAAAATTCAAAACAATAACTGAACTACTATTCTTACTTTCTACAATGGAAAACACAATTGGAGATTATACTATCGTAAAATTCATAAAGCTGGTTTTAATGTGCATATGTTGTCCAATATGTTTCAGCTTGTTTTTCCTGTGATATTTTATTTTATATTTCGTATGAAAATGGATGGTCAAGTTTATCTCTAAATTGTATACGAGCTTAGTTCATAATGACAGAAAATCATTTCTATCATAAACCTATGGGAAAATTATTCCCCACTGAAAAGATGAAGGGTTTAATAATCAATACAATGGAAATGAAATGCTTATGATATTATATCACATTTGTCATCACGTTATCATAAGTTCAACAGTTCTGTCTGATAATACCTATTCCAAGGAACAGATGCGGATGCTCTGAACCTACCTTGAAATCAAGATGTTGGATAATATTGCAATAAATAGGTTATATGCTTGTATTTAGACGCAACTTAAAAATATTGATTGCTTTTACATAAATGAAATACGCATGCGGTGAAGGTCAAGTCAAAAATATTAAACAGTAGTCACATCATGGAAAGTTGTGGCTGTTTTGCAAGCTAAATGCATACACGTACTGATATATCATGGGCGCCACCCTGTGGTTGTGGTTGTTTTGCAAGCTAAATGCATACACGTACTGATATATCATGGGCGCCACCCTGTGGTTGTGGTTGTTTTGCAAGCTAAATGCATACACGTACTGATTTATTATGGGCGCCACCCTGTGGTTGTGATTGTTTTGCAAGCTAAATGCATACACGTACTAGTATATCATGGGCGCCACCCTGTGGTTGTGGTTATTTTGCAAGCTAAATGCATACACGTACTGGTATATCATGGGCGCCACCCTGTGGTTGTGGTTGTTTTGCAAGCTAAATGCATACACGTACTGGTATATCATGGGCGCCACCCTGTGGTTGTGGTTGTTTTGCAAGCTAAATGCATACACGTACTGGTATATCATGGGCGCCACCCTGTGGTTGTGGTTGTTTTGCAAGCTAAATGCATACACGTACTGATATATCATGGGCACCACCCTGTTTTTGAGATGCATTAATAAATGAGCCAATGCAACTTCCAAGGTGGCGCTCAGGCCCGAATGTTTTGAAATTTAATGGATAATTTGACAGGTTGATTATGTTTTATATGTTCTTCAGCATATATCTAAAAATGTACAGAATCATACAGTATCAACCCATTTAAAAACGTGAGAACCTTTATTAGTTGTGGCATGGGGAGTTAAAAAAAACACTTCGATGAGTTTTTCCTGTGTGACGGGCAGATTTCCACCCAATTAAATCACTTAAGACATCAAACGATTGTGTACAACATATATTAGATGCTGCATGCACAAAAAAGTGGCTTCTGGCCGTCGTTATAGATAATTTTGGATTTTTCCAAAAGAGATGGAGCCAATGCTAAATAGATTTTTCTTTGAAAAATTCATAGTATCATTGAAAAACCTTTATTTAGTTACCGAATACATAAAGTTAAGTAAACTTAATAATCAAATAATATTATTTGAAACTGTTTTATAAAATATATTATATTTTCGGCTCATCACATCATATATTATTCCATTTATATTCCATTGAACGTAGACGAATGTAAAAGCAATCACATTTGCACAGCTTACTGTATGGTTTGCAATCTTCAACTTATATTTACAAGGGAATTCATAATTCAATAATTTAACAAATCGTCCGCTGTGGTCGGTCTTTGACAATAAAATATGAATCTATTCTGGCTGAGATGATTATGCCTGTCGTGCATTTAGTAAGTTATAAATACTTGTTAGCAATATGGCACATTGACAATCTAAAAAAATGCCATGCGTTAAAGATGCCTTTCTGTTCGTAAAAAATAGGCCCTGCAATGTCTCACATAGTACTGAAGCCACTGAAGACACTTGTCTGAAAGTGGTGTACTTAGAAACGGTAATGTGAGGCTTATACCCGACACATTAGATAACCTAAGGTCAGGGGTCAGTCGCTCTTACTTAAAACAGAACACAACCTAAAATGGAAATTGCTCCTAAGTACATAATATATTATCCGGAAACTTTGTTTGCAAATTCAGATAGGCTTTTTCCTATTTCTTTCTACATAAAAACGACTGTCACCTCTTCCGAAAATACTGAGGTAACAAAACAGAACCGAAGATTATCGGACGTCATTTGGGATACCTACAAAGATGTGTGTTTTCGTTTCCCACCAGAAGTTAAGTTCATGCTACGGTTACTACACATAAAATACAATTTTATTCCTGTATTAATCAACAATTACGTAAGATACTCAACAATGAATATCAATACAATGTGATTAATACATTTTAAAATTCATTAGGAATTATTAAAAGAAAACAAAGAAAGTGCATTTTAAAGGCAATTAACTTTTTTTTTAATTTTTAGGGGTTTTCACCAAATCCATATTATACTTCTGTATTGCGTGAAATAAGAACAAAGCCTTTGTAATAATATAGAGGAAATTCCTGTGTAATCGGTAAAAGGACTTCGAAAGCATGTGTTCTTTGGTGAACCGTCAGTTGTAATCAATATTACAAATACAAGGCGTCTAGTAAAGTGGGGAGTTTGGTATGAGAACAAACACTTTCAAGTTATCATAAAGAGCATGTTTAAATGCACTGAATCAAACCTAAAAACGATAGCTCTGAACTACTTAATACAGCGGATCTGAGGACAATGCTTGTAGGCACGCATTTAACACCGCATTCGTCACACTTCAGCAACGTTTCTTGTATGATTCTTCCAAGGAGCATTTCGTATGCTACTAGAAAATTTCCATATTAATTGATTAATTTAATTGATAAAAATGAGTATAGCCTCAAGTTTAATTCGTTGAACGTTGACGTTTTAAAACTTAATGTGATTAATTGTGTGAAAAGATTATTTTTCAACATACGCAAATCCTGTTATATTAAAGAAAACCTAAATAATAATCGCTTTTAGTGATCGTCATATGGCCGGTTAACTCTTAGACTGTTGTAAGCATGCAGTACCGTACATACCATCTTACCTGCTATATGTCAGTCTTCACAGAGTATTTGCAGTCCTATGTTTTTAACCCTTTGCATGCTGGGAAATTTGTCGTCTGCTAAAATGTCGTCTGCAGAATTTCTAAAATTAGCATTTTCTTCGATTTTTTTCAAAGAATACTATCAGAATAGCAAACAGTTTGGATCCAGATGAGACGCCACGTTCTGTGGCGTCTCATCTGGATCCAAACTGTTTGCAAAGGCCTTCAAAATTCGGTTCCAGCGCTGAAAGAGTTAAAGGTATTATTGTTTGTATGCAGATGAAATGAATATGAGCCGCGATCTGTGAAAAGGGGTTGTAATGCATGTGCGTAAAGTGTCGTTTCAGATCAGCCTGTGAAGTCTGACACTTTCGGCTTTAATGATAATTTATGTTTAAAGAAAGTCTCTTCTTAGCAAAAATCAAGTGTAGGCGGAAAGTGTCGTCCCTGATTAGCCTGTACGGACTGCACAGGTTAATCTGGGACGACACTTAACGCACATGCATTAACCCCCCTTTTCCCAGAGCACGGCCCATATATATGTACAAATATACTAGGAAAAGCCTCTTGTCTAGATTCTTCAGTTTGATTTATATAAAGAGAGATAACTCTTGCTCCATGAAAGTTCTAATCATCGCAGCGGTAATTTGCCCATATCATAATGTGCTTACTTTTGCCAAACGTGAATTGAAAGGTTTAATGCTTTTAAGCTTTTATATTTCATTTTATATTCTTTGAGGGGTTTTTTAATTCGCAGATCCATCTTAGCGTTTTTCTTATATTTAATGTAACGAATATAAACCTGCAGACCAAAAAATAATATTTAATCGACTGTTAATTGCAATTAAAAAAGAGACCTTTAATCGACAATTAACTGCAATCAGAAACAGACAAGCTTGTTTGTTATAATTTAGAAAACACATTATCGTTCAATTGATAAAAGAAGAAAAGTCAACAGTCAACATCCATTCATTTACAAAAGCCTTTCCGACAGTGAGTGGTGCTCTAAAAGGCGATGCGTCGCCGTCACATATTTATTACAAGCATTTTGAAAACAAACAACACCTAATGAAATGGAATACGATCGGAAGACTACATCTGAGACAAGCGTTTTAAAACGTCTATTCATGCGCTAGAAAGACTTCCATTGATATGTTAGAAAGGGGATACCCTTTGCCTATTGTCTGAACTAATGTTCCCTAAAACCCTCGGACACAACTCGTACCGTAACTTGCGTGTTGCCTATGAAATCGAGTTAATACATGGACTCGAGTTCGCGAACCAGACCCGTTATATGAGATCATATGAGGTCGACTCGTTTTAGTTTGTGGAAACTTGAAACTCCCTGTGTGTGACACGTTTAGGTTTTGCACGTGGACGATATCAATTGTTTCGTATTGACTGGTAAAATAATGAAAATTGTCAAAAATTAAAGGTAAATACGTTTTTGAGAGTTATTTCGTTTATCACTACATTATATAAAATATCTTAGTTAGCTGACGGAACTCATCATGAAAGATCCATCCAAACATGTATACCATTTTTTCGTTCATCTGTTTATACTGTTTTGTTAATTAAAGTTGATGGAGCTCTTATTCCCTGATCAATTAGAACATTATTACACTACTTGTTACATGTTCTGTCCTACAACATATGCACCGAAATATGGAATGGCACATTCACATATAGAACATATGTGTCTTGTTCTGAGAAAACTGGGCATAATGCATGTGCGTAAAGTGTCGTCCCAGATTAGTCTGTGCTGTCCGCACAGGCTTATCAGAGACGACACTTTCCGCCTAAATTGGATGTTTGCTAAGAAGAGACTTCATTTAAACAACATATGTAATAAAAGCGGAAAGTGTCGTCCCTGATTAGCCTGTTCGGACTGCACAGGCTAATCTGGGACGACACTTTATATGGCGCACCAAAGGGGTCGAAACTTTAACTTCTGCTGCAGCAGAAAAATCCTGCTCGACCAGCATTTATTTTTAGATTATGGCATCAGCCAATCAGATTACACATAGGCATAAATCATTTAACGTTGGAGCAATTGATCAATCAAATGTGCATGATCCTACATGACTTAACGATTTTAAAGCTTAATTATTATTTTATGAACAACTACGAACAATGGATGAGAATTTAATAATAATTGATTAAAACACAGATTATGAGTTTGTTGCAGTTTTTCTTAAGATATTGTCAAGTCTATTTCGTTTCCGCAGAGATAGCTTAATTATGTCGTCCGTTTCTTAGCTCAAATTTAATTGGCTGGCGGGTTCAAGGGATTATTCTAAAAATAAATGCTTGTCGACCAGGATTTTGCTGCTGCAGCAGAAAAAAATTGTTGCTTGGGCAGGAATTTTGCTGCTCGAGCAGCATTTTTTTCTGCTGTAGCAGAAGTTAAAGTTTCGACCCCTTTGGTGCGCCATAACTTTATGCGAATGCACTATGCCCAGTTTTATCAGAACGCGACTCATATCATCGCGTTAAGGAGCAGTAACTCCTGGTACTCGCATTCAAGAAAAAGTGTCATTTCAGAAATGTGTCGTTATTTCTCATTTTTAACAATAAGTTTACACTGTTAAACATTCTAAAAAGTACGAATAAACCCCTTTTGGTAATATTTACAAGTATAACAAAAATCGAAAAATACCTTTGAAGGAAAAAAACTGCCTGCCTTTCCCGCCATTCTTTAGGTAACAATATACTAAATAATCGAGTCATGTACGAGCTATACTCTCTTAATAAATCTACATATTTTACTCGAAGGAATGTTATACACTTTAGACAGTCGTTCTTGTTTTATCGTTTGGAGATATTAATAGAGTAAGAATAGGTGATCACAACTAAATCACTGAAATATGATAAAGTCAGAGACTATAGTAAACTATTGTGCCGAATCCGCTTACGTGTCAGTTGAAAACGGTGGGAAAAGATGGGACAAAATCAGTCGATTCTGATTTGTGTCGTGTGGTTTTTTGGTTTGTAAATGACAAATCTTGTTTATTATTAAAATATGCACAGAAAAGGTAAAGTAATGGGTTTCTCTCTATGTGCAAAAGGTTTCTTTTATATTTCGTAAAAGTTAGTTGTAGCATTTACGTGATACTACTTAGCTGTTTAAATTACTAGTTTTTTTACATGTATTTACATTTGACTCCTCCACTTTGATTATATCATGTACTTACCGGAATATGTTCGCATATTTTACTGGTTTCTATACATTTACTGTTTACCGACGCCACGCTTAAGAAAAACCTCGAAGACTCCAAAATTTATCGACAGCAATCGCAAAACACGCAAAATGTACACATTCAGAGATTTTGACGGACCCGATTAATAGGTAATAAAACTTGTTTAAGTTTTTTGATGATTTCAAATCTTGTATCAATATTAAAGTTTATAATTCGAAAAGTATGCGTTTACTTGCAAACAATGTTATTATCTAACTGATTCAACATCTCTTAACATTCACTATCGTCTTTCTCTGAATTGATAATTGCTTTGATAACAACACAAACTTTAACCCATGTATGCCTAGCGTCTAGAAAAAAGGCATTGGCAAACAGCGTAGACCCAGATGAGACGCCGCATGATGCGGCGTCTCATCAGGGTCTGCGTTGTTTGTGTAAAGGAATTTCTGTAAGAAATATTCTAAATATAGAAATAAATATACTAGACATCCCTAATTTTGGAAATAAATTGGTCCAATTTAGAAGGATGGGGGAGTCCACTAGGCAAAAATGGGTTGATTCCAATACTGCTTTTGTGATGCCGCATTCCAGTTCGTCGTCTCGGGTTTAACTTTAATAGATATTTTCTATTCTTTTTTATTGTTCTTGCAACATATGCCAGTGATCGGGTTTTGTGAGATGACTCGCATTTGTAAACAAATTCGTATCTATATTGTCATAAAAGACACCCGATATTCTAAGGCAACACATGGGGCGAACGTTGTGTACATCAGAGGGTTTAGCCTGAGGCTTTGATGTTAATTAGTAAAAACATCATTTTGAATGAAAAAATAATCAAATATTATAACGAAAAACCATCTGATCTGAAACAAAAATCACTATCAATATTGATAACCACTTGTTGTGTACATTAGAGTGTTCATGCAGTTGAGTGTAATTTAACCTCGGTCTGGGAAAACTGCGCTTAATGCATATGTTTTAAGTGTCATTTTAGATTAACTAATACGGGCGTGCACGAAACTGCCCGACTAACAAGGGTGTTTGTTTAGAATAGACTTCCTTTAAACGGAAAATTCCACAAAAGCGGAAAATGTCGTCCGTGGTTAGCATGTGAAGACTGCAGAGGCTAATATAGGATGATTAAGCCCATATTTTCTATAACGAGGCTAAACAAATTCTTAGGACTTTGCGACACTGTCAGCAACTCAGTTTGATTCAAAATCCTCATTTCGCTTTATCGGAAACAGACCTTATTGATAAGTCTGACATTCAAAAGTAATTGAATATGTTTTACTCTTTACACTTAGTTCTATGTTCTTTTCTTTGTTTGCAATTTGTTACTGATCCCAAATGTCGGTCTGAATGCATTTGTATTTGTCGTCGTGTAAACTCAACAACAGTATTTATACACTGAGTCCCATAATTCTTTTTTTATAGGCAGTTCACATAGGTGCAACAATGCAACAATTTTTATCACTTACAAAATAAACAAGAAATGTCTTAATTCAATTAAGTAATTGATACATTAGTTAAAAAACATAAACAAATAAAAATGGTCACCGAATAACAGCGGATATGGATGGCCTAATAACTGTTCATGTGTATCTACCAGTGTATTTTAACTATTTATGCCAGTTTAGGTTGATATATTTATTCAAACCGCTTATGTTCACAAAATTGTTTAGTTACCATAGGTATTCATTAAACTAATGTTGAACGCTTGCCTTCCTTAAACCATTTGCGCAAGTGAATAGGCATTCAATGTTTCCAACTATATACACAAACTCTGGGTCAAAATTATCGTATTTATTTTTCTTGAACAACACAATACGCCCGAAAACAAGATAAAAACACTGAAAGCACGACATTTTTATTTCAATAAAGATGTCCTTTTCAATATATTTTTAACATGCATTAAACAACATATAAAGCGTATATGCTATTCAGATGTATATAATAAATATCAAGCACAAAACATTAGCGCTCTACTGCTTCGCCTATTTCGTAATAAATTATATTTAAAAATAAAAAATCGACCGTATAAAATAGCCGCTTATACAAACAATTGTGATACATGTCGAAATCTTACGTTCTGTTGTTATAAAAAGTATATGTATAAGTTACACCATACTGTATGCATCTATGGTATATACATGCTTAAGATATTTCAACATTTCATGTCTTTTTCCTTATTTCTCGTGTACGCATATTGACACACATCTATATTATAAGGCTATTTCCAAACATGAACAGTACTAATTCACGACAATTTGACAAATTTGTACATAACAAGCGTATTACTCTTCGCATTCCCTGTATAGTTTATAGCTATGACTAAAAATATTTCATATTTAAACATCGTTCGACACTATCGTCAAAAAAGGAAACACATTTCTTCGAAGGATACATGTTAACCATCAAAATCTATGAAAAACTAATTCAGTTATTATATCCATTTTCTTGAATATCCATTGTCCTTATACCATTCAATAGATTTATAAGTTGTTGAAGCTATTCACAAACATGCCGTGACATATATTGTCGAACTATCTTTGTGAGACAATTTAGTATGTGCTTGCGTTCTTACGCGCATTCAACACGTTGCAAACATGTGCCCGTTTTCCAGTGCGTTTTGAGACCACTTCCGCTGATGTACTTCCGGCGGCAACGCATGCACTCAAACGGCCGCTCATTCGTGTGCAGCCGTTTGTGAAGCCTCAGATGAACGAACTGCGTGAACGCCGCCGGGCACACCCGGCACTGGAACGGCCGGTCGCCGCTGTGGAGCCGCAAGTGTGTCTTCAGGTTCGATGTGGAACTGAAGCGCTTGTCGCAGACGCCGCACTGATGGGGGCGCTCCCCTGTGTGCACGAGGTGATGTTTTTGCAGATGCGCCAGCTGGGCGAAGCCTTTTCCGCATTCGGCACAGACGTAAGGTTTCTCTCCGGTATGGGTGCGTAGGTGTACCTTTAGGTTAGACAGCTGTCCGAAGGTCTTCTGGCAATATTTACACTCGTAGTGCATCTTCCCGCCGACCTTAGATAACGGGTAGGGCATCGTGGATGATTTCGTTTTCGGCTTCGTTCCTTTCGTGGAGAGATTCAGCGCT